>NW_027249512.1:57500-150240 GCF_030848795.1 Temnothorax nylanderi | reverse complement strand
TCGCACAACGGGTGTTTTGGCCGACCGCAAAGATGTCGGACTGTTGTTTTTGGATCGCTCGCGCTCACGGCACGTCGGCGAGGTACGGCGAGGCACGCACGGCTCTGCGATCCCGCGATTTCCGCGCGAGAGTTGACATGCGCGCGCGCGTTAGATCGTCGTTGTTGGTCGTTGTGTCCCGTGACAGTCGCGCGTGCGACCGCATCGTCCCAGCGTTCGCCGCATCGTCTCGGCGTCATTGTCGCCGGCGTTGTAGTGGTGGTGGTGTCGGTGGTGGTCATCGTCGTCGTCGTTGTCGGCGTGGTGGTCATCGTCGTCGTCGTCGTCGTCGTCGTCGTCATCGTCGTCGTCGTGGTGGTCGTGGCCGTCGTCGTCGTCGTCGTTGTCGGCGCGTCGAGGAATCGGCGCGAGGACGCCGTCGAGTCGTTAAATGGTCGCGCTCCACCGCGAGCTTTTCTAACCCCCCTGTCGCTATTTTATCGCTCCCCCGCGAGAAACGCGGCTTGGTTAGGTTTGCTCGAGGGTCCGCGCTGATCCTATGGCACCGGAACGCCGTCACGCGTGTTCCCCGTGGTTGCTCGCGTTGACAATATGACGTGCCGTTGGGGATTTACGATTTGGTTAACCTCTGTTCACGTGCCTAAATTGTTTTACGGAATAGGTAAAACAATATTTTTTATTAATGTTTCGCATAAAATTTTAAATAAATTTTTATATTTTTCTCTTAAAAACAATTATTAAAATGTATCCTATCATTTTTCCGGATTAGATGTACGTATATGTATTGAAAATGCAGTGTGACTGATTAGCCCCGGGCGGGTGACGCTTAAACCCCGGCATTTTGAGATTTCAATTTTTCCACCGTTGTCGTTTTTGCTCTATATCGGTTAAACAAAGCGACGTAGATAAAAATTTCCTATATAAATTTTTGTAGCTAAAGGTTCACTCTTTACAGTGGTATACCACATTTAACTAAAATTATTTATTTTCTTGTTAAAAATCGGCACCGAAAAAAAACTGACCTTTTAGCCCCGGTCTCTCCTAGTGAAAATTAGTATTTAGGAAAAACTGAATTAATTTGTTTTTGCAAATTAGTAATTAGTAGAAATAAATTGTTTATTATTAAAATAATTAATAGTTTACAACAATGAATTATATACT
This sequence comes from Temnothorax nylanderi, assembly GCF_030848795.1. Classification (NCBI taxonomy): domain Eukaryota; kingdom Metazoa; phylum Arthropoda; class Insecta; order Hymenoptera; family Formicidae; genus Temnothorax; species Temnothorax nylanderi. The sequence continues at coordinate 149,079 of NW_027249512.1, read as the reverse complement.
TATTTAAAATTAATAATTAGTGGAAAATATTACTATTTTTTTCAATAATGAATAATTAGTCTCACAATAAATTATATATATATATATATATATATATATATACAATATGGGGCGTTTTCTGTCAAAAGGCCACCTTCCCCTGCCCACTTCAATTTTTGAGATAGAATGCTCTAAAGGGCTTAAAATTTTCGTTGAAGTGTCTATTTTCGATGCCGTGTGGCGTTTTGAAAATTCAAAATGGCGGACCCAGAATCGTGATTAGAATGGAAAAGCACGATAATATTAGGCAACAAATTTTAAATTTTTGTGATTACATGAGTGTGAATAGTCATTTTCGATGTATTTTTGCCTGCTGAACACGAATCCGTTGTCCAAATTCAGCTAGCATGTCACAATTTTAAGAAAAATGGCCTCAAAGTTGTAAAAACGGCATTTTTGATGGTTGTCGTGACGTTGTAGCACGGCAGCAAATTTTTTTCCTCAATTTCATTAATGCCACGCGAAAGTACCAACTTTTAGCTTTAAAATGCCTTGTTTTCGTTTCGGTATGATTATTCGTTTCTGAGATATAGCTAGAATTAAAAACACCGGTTGCGCGCTGGACTGGATTCTGTTTGATGGTCAACCAGCTCACCGGAGATAAAAAAAGATGTCAAAAATCTTAAAAAAATAACACAGCTACACAAAAAAAATTATTTTCTGGCCTGGGGGTCAGACCATGTTTATTATATGTTTTTGGGGTCGCTGAAACCGAATCCGAAGTCCATTTTACCCCATCACGTCAGGTTTTTGACATAACCTTATACCTATAATATATTGAACCTCACAGGGCACCTCCACGCGGTGACGGCGGGCAACGGAGCAATTCCGTTATCCGGCTGAGTCCCTGGATTACGGCGTTGATGCCGTCATGGCAGGCACAGGTGGAAAACGTTTAACGAGACAGGGATTCGGATACCCAGAATCGGCGGCTGGTCAGGGTGAGAATGCAGGCCCGCAGGCGCACAGTGGGTCGAAGCGTAGGAAATAGCGGACATAGAACCAAAAAATTGAATTATCGAAATATTTATTTTTTTTGCAAATTCTTATAGTAAATTTGTTGTAGATTACTGAATAACGTCATTCACTCTGAATATTTACGTATTTTCCGTACAGATGTACGATAACACAGGTCATCCTTACATATGTAACTTCTGCGACTTTTCCGCGCTAATGTTTCAGGTTGCCCTATCTGTAAACGGTGTTGATGATCGAATGCACGTTTTTTCTACGTTATTGTTCATGTTTTAAGTAAACAAAAATGATATAAAAGACAGTTTATCGCATTACTTGAATATTTCCGGGACAATATCTGATCCATGAGAAAAAGTACGTGTTATACAATTTGTAATTAAGTTATAAAAAAATGTTTAACATTGTTAGGATTCTCCATAATTTTATCGTATACAATAAGCCTTGTACTACATACCTATGGCGATATCAAGTGCCGCTAGGTGCCGCTTAGCAAATATATAAATTTCTGAGCGAAAGTCGCAAGATGGCAAGTATCGATAGCGAATACTTGCAATCCCATGCCGTGTAATGAAATGTAAAAGTTGTGGGTACTTTTTTTATAAAAAGATAAATTTTCTATGACAATAATGATGATTTCATGATAATAAAATTACTCTATAGTCCCAGCGAAGGTTTTTAAGAAATAATTTTGTTAAAAATAGTAAGTATTACCGCTGGCATTTGCTAGGTATTTCTTACCTACCCAAGATGCACCACGTGGAGGTTGCACAGTCGGATTTGCATCTCGTGTGTGTGTGTGTGTGTGTGTGGTGTGTGTGTGTGTGTGTGTGTAAATCAAAGATTGCAGACTGTAGTGTTAAATTAAAGTTGCATTGCCTCAGGAAACAACTTGTCTTTCTTTTTTAAATTATCCCGTGATCGAAGACTCGAAATAAGAGGATCAGAAGTAACTAATAACTGATGTAAACATCTTCATTTGTCGCTACTCTATTTATCTTGCGTGAGTGTCCTTCTCTGTATTTTCTGAATTCTCTATTCCAAGCTTCGCTTGCCTCTTCTGATAGGGCGCCTATAGGAATAGAGAAGTTGGATATAATTCCTTCTCCATGTATTAAATTTATGGACGGATGAAGGCATATTGTACCAGCCATAATGATGGACAAACAATCTTGCTGTTTCTATGGCATATTTTCTGAATTTCTTCGCGTCTATTGCTTCCCCGCATGAAATTGTTTGGAGAATTATTGCAAATCGTTTGATTAATTCTTTATCTAATCCTGTAATTTCTGCAGTAATATCAATTCAGAAAAGAAACGTCTAGCCGTGTTCCATATCGAATTTTTGCTTCATGTGTCATACAATTTAACATTCAAAAAATGGTCGGTACGCAATCCCGTTTTTATGGAACAACGAGAAAGCACGAAGAGGAAAATACAAGAAGAATTTAAGCGAAAGTTAGGATTACTCGTGGACATCGTCAAGCATGGATCGGGTTTAACACATGATGGAAACAAAATTATAGACCTTTGATCGCGTATAAAGCTGGGTCTAATCAATCAAATCTTAAAAAATTATATATGAAATAGGGTAGAAAAGACTGAAAAATATAATAAAATTAGAATAGATCGATATCTCCAAATTTGCGGAAGTTAAAGCAACCACGGACATTTCTAAAAAAATTCAAAATTTTTAAAAAAAGAACCCTTTTACTGATTATCGCCAATTCAATACCAACTTTCCATACATGATGCTCTATCGATTAAAAAAAAAACATCAATATACTTTTATTAAAGATAATAAAAATCACGCAAAATGTTGCTAAGGTTACGATAAAAAATTAATTAAATTTATTAATTCTTCTCAATTGACTTCTGACATTTTAATAATAGTTCCTGTAGTCGTTTATGAATATTTAGATAAATTGTCAGAAGTGCTATGAAATATGTACGGTGTGAAAATCAAGAGAAAAGCGATCGGTCCACTGGGCGCTGCGCCGCGCGCCGAAAGACGCTCTCGCACTTTGCACCTGATTTTCTCACGATTGCTTCCACTTTGCCTTCTGACACTTTGCACTTAGTTTATTCTATACGTAAACGATACAAATGCAAATTGTCAGAAGTTCTTCTTAATATGTAAATTTGTCGAGATTTTTCTCAACTTTGGCAGCTTCTGAGCAACTCTTTAGCTTCTACTTACTCTTCTGACAATTTTTTCCCTGCTTTTTCTCATACTCCCGATACTTATGTAATTTTCAGCCGTGCCGATCGACAGTTTTTTTGGTCGGAAAATTTACACGTTTGGGCGGGCGGCCACCCACTTAGCTTCCAGCGCGCCTTCTGACGATCGGGCTTTCGCTTTGCCGGCAGCAATCGAACCTTTTCCAGGTAAGATATTTCGTGGACCGAGGCATGTCGCTTTCTCTGTAGCCAGCTCTCCGTCTAGTAGCTTTATTTCTCTTTAACAAAATAATTAAAATTTTCAAGCAAATTCAATGGTACACATTTAAAGAGTGTTCTTCAGGTACAAAATTGCTTAAGAAAGTTTTGCTGTATGTCGCTTAGTTTTGCCCCCAGGGAATGAAAAGTGATGCAAAGACAAATTTTTAAATTGAAAAATGTCGGGGCAAACTCGACACTTTGCCTGATCAACACAATTTGATCAGGAACTTATTTTTACTGTCTGAAACTGAAAATACATTGTTTATCGTGTATTTGGAAAGTACAAAAATTCGGAATTAAGTAAATCAATCATTGGAAATAATGAGAACAAAACTTGTTAAACTTTCAATTATTTTCATCTAAACTCATGTCTGAAAAACTAATTTATGTAAGTAAATTCGCGATCGGACGTGCACACATATTTGTCATGAGTCATATGGCTGCATGACAAGCATCGTTTGTTATTGGGAGCCGATGAAACGGCGTGGTGTCGACTTTGCCCCGAACCTCGTTTTTCACTTTTTTTTACTCCAAACACATGAAAATTTTGAAAATATGTAAAAACTATTATTGGATTCGTATAGAGCATCTATAGGTTCGCAAGATTAAAGCTCGATGAAAGAATAGAAATTTTCGAGAGATCAGACAAATTACTTTTTATCATCAAAAACACTTATGTCGCGCTAAAAAGTACACCATAACTCAGAATGTCACCAAATTCCGTTGATAATACTGGCACATAAAGACGCATTTACAGTAGGAAAGGCAAGTTTCTACGATAGATTTAAATTGGCAAAAAGTCTTAAGTTTGCCCCGGTGTCGAGTTTGCCGGTCTCCCCTACACGAAATAATGAGCTGAATCAATTGGTGTAAAAAGAAACATTTCTGTTAAAAACACAGTTGTTAAAAAAGAATATGTAATTATAATATATATACATATTGCATTTTGAAGATAGTATACCTGATTTCTTCTATTGCTTGAAGATAGCCAAAACGCTGATTTTTTTTAATCTATGCCCAACTTACATAATTTGAGCGATATAAGAGTTATATCTAACGAAGAAGATTAATTAATTTTTCAGAACATTATTTATGAGAAGCGAGGAGGCTCACGATAAATAAGCATCACCCTGATTCGTGATAGATAAGAGGATGACTCACAACAAATACCTTGATTCATGAGAAGCAAGAAGACTCATTATACAAAAGCACCGCGAATTAAATATAAAATTGTAATGTAACCTCCACGTGGTAAATTCTGGAAATTACAATTTTGTAGGCCAATAACAGACATATACAGGGTGTCCGGTAATAATCGCCGAATCTTTTGTATGCAAGTAGAGTCAGTTAAACCGAGTAGAAAAGTCTTTTTTGTCACTTGAGTTGAGTTAGGTAACGTAATTTTGTGATGATATAATTTTGTTAAGGAGAAATAAAGCTACTACTTAGGTTGGATTTTTGAATTTACAAAATACATTGCTTGTACTTGGCACCTTTTTTTTATCTTTTTTGAAAAAGGTGATTTTGTACTAATATCACGCATTTTTGTAGTGTTAAGGTGATGCTGGAGCCGTCTGTATAACCGACAAAATTACCATTTTCTATGTTATCGACCTATATCTGTCCTTGTATGGACAAGGATAGCACCTACATTGCAGGCATAGATACGCACGAATCGTCATATACACTATACTCTTATATTAGACTTCTAATCTCGATTTGGAGGGTTTATCGATGTTTTTCTTGTTGTGCAATTCAGGGAAACTCGTTTTCACGTTCGTATCAATATGGTATATCTTTTATATGAAGCACATCTTGTGATGAGCTGACAGCGATCGCTGTAACTTGAGACGCCATATTAGGATAAAAGTAGGTAAGGAAATCTGTAATTCCGTAATTTTTTCTCGTTTTCTATATCAAATCGGAGTTTCCCTGAATCATTGATGTATGTACTGCAATTCTGGAAAAGGATTTTTAATTCTGTCAAATTAATACGACGCTACGTGACGACAAAGAAATGTCGGTAAAACAGACGACTCCAGCATCACTTTAAGGGGATCCTAAACTGACCCAAATTACCGAAAATTACAGGGAGAGTTCCAACTTTGAGTAGACTGCACAGAACTTAAAAATTTTTATACACAATTGAAATATGCACGAAAACAAATAGTGCGACTGTTGGTTTCAAGACAAAAATCGGAAAAAATTAAAAAAATACATTTTTGAGCTGTCACCTACCGTAAACGTTTGCTTAATACAGGAGTTGTACAGTTTGTATGTACAAAATGAGATACACGCACCATTCGTATAATGTGAACAAAGAATACCGTACATGAAAAATTAAAATTAAAAACGTAACAAAAAAGTTGAAATTTCACTACTATTTTGTGCAAAAGCACATGCAGGTTGATAGAGTAAGCAGTATTGCGTGTAGCGAGAGATGGCGCAGCGATCGAACAAGGACAGATTACTATCCCAGACAGCACAGGATATCCTACTGATGTCCGTTTTATGTCCATTTCTTGTCGGGATGTCCATGGACCTTATAAAGATATCCATAGGATATACCATCGACATATAGTATGGACTGCGCACAGGTATAGAAAAATATGACCGGCGACTCACACCGGTGGAAGAAAAGAGATAGTGACTGGTAGAGGTCAAGCTGTCTTTTTCTATCCAGTGCGTACAGACAAAGAGGGAACGAGGTAGAGGTCAACTCTACCGGACACTTTTTGAAGGCTTTTATATAGGGATCGCGTAGTCCATACTATATGTCGATGGGATATACATTTGTGGACACTGTAGGAATATCCCAAAATGGACAAGTTTGTATATCCATATGCTATCCTTCTATGCCAACGCCATCTGCATGTCATTCCGATCCTGATCTCTTTCTGTTACCTTCTATGGCCGGGCAGGCCAGGATCTCATGTTGATCACTTCGAAAATTATACGTTATTTATATCAAAGGTAATCCTTTTTCTTCTTTTACATCTAAAAATCGTATTGTGTGCCATTGGCTTTATATCATTATAATAATGATATATAAGAGTTAGATTCTTTTAACCTATTAAAATTTATATATATGCTGTTTCCACAATCAAGATCGAATAACCTCAATCATGGCATGAAACAATTAATTACTATATATAGTTAAGGAGGTTGAAGCAGTTTGGTCAATCAAAGATTTTCGTTTTTAAAAAATATATATCAAGAGACACGGTAGTGTCTCGCGCCAAGTATACGCGGAGCGAGACCGACCGTGACTCTTTTACGCGACGCGACGGGTTGCGAGTACTCGAGATGTTGAGATCTCGATAACGAGTGAACGGATCAAGTTCTAAGTAGGCTTGATCGATAGCTTGGGGTCGAATTAGGGGGGGGGTTTCTGTTATAATATTTCCGCTACGTGCCCTACGAGCGGAGATATTGCGACGCAAAGTCGAAATGTGAAAATTTATTTTTAAGATACGGAGATACGTCGTCGTCTCTCAATCAATATAACATATATATATCAGAAAATGTCACTTTCACTTTTTCGACACTGGCGGCTAGCGGCGTTAGTATCGCAGTGCAGTGCAGTGGAGACAGTGCATTTAGCGCGCTGTCATCAGTCAGTTCATCAGTTAACCTATTCTCGAGAGAGACACGGTAGTACGCGCGGAGCGAGACCGACCGTGACTCTTTACGCGACGCGACGATTAATTCAATCAAGGTAATTGTTTTATGTAATTATCCTATAATTAATTATCTTATTCTATATACTACGTTTACGTGAGTGTTTACATAGGTTAATAACCTATTATATTTATTTATATATTGACGGCAGGGAGCTGATACTGAGATCAAGGAGTCAAGGAGCCTGTTCACACGAGGCGTTTCTGCCGCGCGATTGCGGCCGCGCGTTAACGTTTGCACGAGCCGCACGCTGTCGCGAGGTAAGGTGCGACAACACGCGTACGCGAAACGGCAGTAACACCGTAATCGTGCCGGCGATATACTGAAAATTGAATTGCTTCGTGCTTATCTGGAGATTTCGTATCCCTACATCGTATTACCACCGCTGCCGGAAAAGAAGGTTCTCTACGCTTGGCAGAAAGTGACGACTGACACGTTCGATCCCGACTTCGTTGATCGCAGAAGAGCTGGACTCGAGGTACGTTTCCGATTTGCAATTATAACAGTATCGTGCGATGAATGTTGTACTAACCTCAAAGTCGGAGCATCCTTGCTCACCGCTACGGGATCGACGTAAAGTTTTAGCGGATTTTAATCTTCCGAATTAGCGTCGCAACAATATTAGTCTTCCATTATCTATTGCCTCACAACTTTTCGATTTTAATATTCTGTAGCTGTATAGTTATTTGTACACAATCGTGATATTAATATACATCAGATTGTTCATGTTTTTGTGCTGTTACAGTTCTATGATTTAGAGGAACTGTTTCGTAACGGTGGCCCCGTGCCAGATACAAATTACATATTCCTGGGAGATTTTGTCGATCGGGGCTACTATAGCTTAGAAACGTTTACTCGTCTGCTCACACTTAAAGCTAAATGGTCCGACAGGATAACGTTACTACGCGGTAATCACGAAACTAGACAAATCACGCACGTTTATTTGGATTTTACGGTAAGTGCGCAACGATACTTTCTTTTCTGGGCTTTTTTTACATTTGTGTATAATAAAGCTTTGATTTCATTGGTCTCTTCATTTTCTGTTCTAGATGAATGCCAAAACAAGTACGGCAATGCTAATGCGTGGAAGTACTGTTGTAGAGTATAACTCCACTTTTGATTACGCTCGAATAAAATTCTGTTTTAGTTAATTGATGAACAGGTTCTTTGTGTACACGGTGGATTGTCTCCAGCTATTAGAACACTAGATCAAATTAGAACGATTGAAAGAAATCAAGAGATTCCACACAAAGGTATTAATTGTATAAAGTGATATGTCATTGCAAAAGTTACATAATAATAAAAGTTACATGACTGGATATTTACTGTTATTGTACAATAATAATAAAATATCGTTGCTTAATTGCCATATTACAGGTGCTTTCTGTGATTTGGTCTGGTCCGATCCAGAAGATGTAGAAACATGGACAGTAAGTCCGCATGGTGCAGGCTGGCTGTTTGGCAGCAAAGTGACTTACATGTTCATGGAAGTGAATGATCTTAAACTCATCTGTAGGGCGCACCAATTAGTTCAGGAAGGTATGTCTTTGCTCAAATATTTCTGTCGCAGATTTTTTTAAATATCTCGGAAGTATGTATTGATGACGCATATTTTTATCATGCAGGTTATAGGTACATGTTTAATGACAAACTCGTCACAGTGTGGTCGGTCCCAAATTATTGTTATCGATGTGGTAACATAGCTAGTATCATGCAGTTCACGACAGTGGATCAGAGATCACCAGTGCTGTTCCAGGCAGTGCCTGATTCCGAGAGAGTAATCCCACCTCTAATGCCCACTCCGTACTTTTTGTGATCTATCTTAGTGGCTCATCTGTACGGATGCGGAAGAGAAATGTCTGTGTCTAGACTCTACGGAATCACATGATTTGATTGGCCGGATCCAGGCTGGTACCATGACGGACCCACACATTCATGAGAATATATCACTGATTATATACATATTACTTTAGAAAATTTTGATTCCCTTAAAAGAAATTATTTGATGCGTTCTACGATCAAAGTACGATACTTAGAGAGGACTGAATTGTCGTGTGATTGATCTTATTCAGGGAATGTTCTTTAGATTTTTTAAGAACTTTATCAGGTTTTACATGTTGTAAAGCTAACTTTTATATATCTACATAGTATCTGCCATTGCATCAGCCTGATTTTTGTAGCTCGAGAAAAAAAAGAAAACGATATTTTGCATCAGAGCAAATGTGAACATTCTGTGGTATAGACGCTTTTGCTGTCTACTATGTACATTCTGTAGAGCATTCATATCTCAGAGCAGCATTCTGGACTTTAATGTTCAAAAGACTAAGAGCTTTTAAATAATTTATGAGCGCGAATAACGCAAATAGTCCAGTGCTGTGTGTGAATATAAAAAGAAAAGAAAAGAAAAGAAATATCACTTTTAAACATTCCGGCAAAAAGTACACTCTCTGAGTACAGTAAATGCTTCTCTGACATTACAATCGTTGTGCGTAGAATTCAGATTTATTAAAGCGTGAGCATATATAGTACTGTTAAGCCCTTAGGAAAATTTACTTAAAGTTTTTTAAAGTTACTTAAAGTATTTTAAAGTATTATAAAGTATACTAGCCGTAATAATAGTATACTAATAGTATAATAGTAGACTAATAGTATACTGACAGCCGAGCGTAAAGTTTTCTTTAAGTTATTAACCTCAATAAAAACTTTATAAGCAAGTCGCAAATATACTTTAAATTTACTTTTAACAAACGTAATACTTATAAATATACTTTAACTTTACTTTTTATAAAGGTAATACTTAAAGCTGATTTTAACTTATGGGTGTTGTTTCAACAGTATACTTAAAAAGACAAGTTCCCTTTTTCACCACACTTGCACCACACGAGACATTAAAAAATATTATATCATATATCCAATTCAAAATTTTATTACTCTTTTTAAACTGAATTTGTTTCTTAAGATGATTTTTGGAAAATTATATAATTGCGCTGGTTATGACATATGTAGACTATATATAACACTTACATCAAATTAAGAAGTAGTCTACCACGTAAGGCAGTTGGCTCACGATCCAGAGGTCCCGAGTTCGAATCCCACCAAGGTAAGTGTGTTTTTCAAATACGAGAAAATATTTATAATCATAGACTGCATCTTAAGAAACAAATTTAGTTATAAAATAGTAATAAAATTTCGAAATAAATAATTTTTTTTTATTCCGGGTGAATATCGGAAATCAGTGTCCTCTAGTATTAAGAGGACTGTAATCTTAAGTCTAGTGTCTCATGGTTAGAGGATATTCCTCTAGATTTTAAAATATCTTCTTGAGACCGTATTTCAGAGGAAAATCCTCTAAAATCAAGCGGGAGCCACTAAATGACAGAATATTTTTTTTGGGGTGATTAATAGTAATTGCATGAGTTAACTTAAAGTAACCTTTAAAGTATATTATAGAAATACTTAAAGTTTGGTTCGAAATCACTTCTAGTTTATCAATAGTAATTTCTTTGGTAAACTTTCTAGTTTATTTTAAGTTTTTTTAAGTAAATTTTCCTAAGGGAGGTCTTCCTGAACATATAAATGATCTGTTGCTGGTTTAGGTACTGTGTGTGCTGCGTACCATTCTTTTTTCTTCTAAATGCGCAATCGGTGTTCTTAGCAAGAATCGTAAATTCGGCTCTTTTTCGCCGAAGTACAAATAGCGTGTAGCAGTAGCCAAAGTTTTCCTGCTTAGGTAAGGAAATCCGATAGCGGGATCGTTATAGCATCTGTAGAGAGTTGTCTTATTATTTTTATGCACATGACATTTTTTTACGCTTAATTTTAAGAAATTCCGAGCTCAAATATTGTCTTTAAGGGGATGCTGGAGCCGCAGGCGAACTCGATCAGCGTCGATAAAGAAGTGCTCACCGACTATATCTGTCCTTGTATAGACAAAGATATAGACAAAACAGACGGCTCCAGCATCCCCTTAAACTACCTTGACACACATTAATGTTCTTTTCAAGAAAGATATCCACCGTTCGTTCGTCACACACACTTCTCTCTTCTATATATATATATATACATATATGCCAAATCGCTGTCGTATTGAATAATCGTAATTAGCTAATTGTCATAAGTTCATTAATGTAGAGAGCAACTTGAAAAGAAAAAAAACCGAGACCCTTAGCAATGTGCCTCTAAATTAATAAGCGTTTGTGTAATATAATGATACGATATTGATATGACATAATTAATGGAAATGCACCGGCCATTGCGTATCATAAGCCTGAATTCTGACCATCGATTTTTGCTAGCTCACGATAATTCCTAACCGATCACAGACCCGACAAATATGGCATTGGCATTGTGGCACAGGCTGTCAAGTTGAGACTACTCTATTTTGAATTTTGTGATATAGACCGAAGGAGGCGTGTGCAATGGTCATGTCGATGTTTATAACGACTCTCCTTGTCGCACCATTCGAAGAGGTGTTTTGCGAAGACCCGTTATTCCAAGAAATGTAATAAACTTTTGAACAGTGCCTTCAGAACTATAACACGACGGTCTACTAGAAGTATAAATGCTTTCTTATTCTATTTCATAAGCCTTCCGCTATTGTTTTGGAACGAGCCTTTGCTTTTTCGCGAAACTTTTCTACGATATTTACGTTTTACGATTTTACTACCTTTTAGGTCTACTCTTACAATTTTACATCACGCGCGCGCGGTATATTCTCTATTTATACTACATATTATAACGTACAATTACAATTGCGCGATACTTTACGCGAGTAATGTATTACATAAGGTAGAGAGGAGCGCATCTAGAACGAATTGGGACACGGAGCTTGCGTTACAAACTCGACTCGCTACATTTGCAGCCTCCGAGTCGTGAAACGGTTTCGCAACGACGGGAACGCCCTACGTGCGGTACGGATATCATTAGAAATCCTTAAAAAAAAAAGAAAAGAAGTATTAGCCTCTGTATCTATTGGGGTGTTTGCGGCGTTTCGTTTACCGGAATGCCTCTGTCTGTGATCGCTTTAATCTTATCGAAGTGTCCAAGCGCTTGCGGCGACTCGATATTAATAATCGGTAAGCTCGCGAAAGAAAGAACAAATAAAGACAATTTGCAAGATAAAAATAAAATAACGAAGACTAATTTAGCTTAATGTGCTCCGTGCGGGAGCTTGAACACTGCGCATAATCCTTAAAGATCTCACAGGTAGACACCATTTTAAAACGATCATCATGTACCTTGAAAGTATAGACTTTGTTATGTTAATGTAATGAAGAACGTCTGTAATAAAAATGCGCAAAAAATCGCACTTGATCGCATTGTCAATAATAGAGAAGAACACGATCGCATAGTGCAGACCAAACGCTTTGGACTAAACGCTATGGTACATGAGCATATTTACAGTTCGAAGACCAAGAGGCAGAGCCGCGGGGATACGACGACAAGAAGAAAGATGTCGTCAGCTAACTACCATTGGGGTAGACGAGGCAGAAGACCGAGACAGTAACATAATTATTTTTAAGCCGTATTTTTAAGCAGTAATATAACCCGTCAGTATTATATATTCGTACCTCTGACCATACACATATGAACACACACATACAAAGTAAATATGTGAATATGCTACCTTTCTTATACATACATGAAAACATAATTGCTAAATAAACATTTAATAAAACTATTATATTGTTATTTACTTCATACTTACCAAATCAAGTTTTATTTAATATGTATAATCTATTGTAACTGTAAATAAATTTATTATTTACTGTATAATTAAATGCTGGTACATTCAAGAAATTTGTAATTCTGACCTGGATTTATATCCTGCCTAAACTACACATGTATGTTTAAATTGATGTTTTACCTAGTTATTGCACCAATAATGTTTAAATAAATCGTAGCTTTAGTTTTTAACGCAGGAAAAGAAAATTTAACGTTTAAGCGCTAACCAATGTTGATGCATTTTTCTGAAGAAATACTTACATATTGATTTTGTTGCATATTCGAAATCTAAAATCCGAGCATGCTAGAAGCACTTTCATTATCTTCAATGTGTCAGGTATTTTAAAAGAACACTAAATTTATCTTTAAAAATAGGCAAAATTCAAGCAGCTGTAACTTTGTTAAAAATGAACAAAATTTAAATTTAAAAAAAGGATTTTAAAGCTTGAAATCTCTACTTTTGAAAGTTTTTATCGTGGATTGAATAAGAAATGAGCATTTTGACTTTGATTGCTCATAACTTCCTTAAAAAACATCGTATTACAATTCAAAAAACAGATTCTTAAAGCTGAAACTTTGCTTTATTGAACGGTATAATTGCCAAATTTTTTAAAATAACAAATAGACGTGATACAAATGGATGAAAATAATGTAAATTATTTTTAAATGCAGAGTACTTAAAAGTACAAAAAAACATAAAGAATAAATTTGTTTTATTTGTATCATGTCTACATGTTATTTAAAAAAATCTATTTTCTTAGAAATAATAGTCTGTAACACCTTTAGCTTTACAATCTGTACATACTGTTTGTAAGATATACTCTTTATAAGACTAGTTAGAAGAGGATGCGTGACACTACAAAATGCATGATATCAGTACAAAATTACCTTTTTCAAAAAAGGTAAAAAAAGGGCGCCAAGTACACGCGTGGTTGTTACCTCGGAAAAAACCAAGTGGTAGTATCATTAATTTTATTTCACAAAATTGTCTCACAAAAATTGTCTCATAAAATTGTCTCACAAAATTATTAAATTACAAAATTGTTACTTTATTCAATCCAAGTGATATCTATCTTAACAAAATTATTAAAAACAGAAGTCGTTTTTGTTCGACCCAACTGGCCTAATAATTAATATATTTAAACTCACAACGTTTCGAAAAATTATCTCACAAAATTGTCTCACAAAAATTGTCTCACAAAATTATTAAATTACAAAATTGTTACTTTATTCAATCCAAGTGATATCTATCTCGAAAAAACCTAAATAACAAGTGGTATCTATTTAAAAAAAAATATGTGAAATCTTTTAATACTGCGCCAATTACAAAGAGAGAATATATATATATATATATTATATACCTTATAACAAAATTATTATTATATCACGAAATTGCGTTACCAAACTCAATCCAAGTGATATATATATTTCAAAAAAATATATGAAATCTTTAAATTACGCCAACTACAAAGAGAATATATATATTGCTTTGAAAAATAATTGTAGTGCAACTACTCTTAAAAAATAAAACAAAATTGTGTTACCTAACTCAACCCAAGTGGTATGTATCTTTGTATTCCTGAGGATCTTTCTATCAACCCAAGTGGTAGTAGTTTTAATTCTCCTTGATAAAATTATAATATTACAAAGAATCATTTAATCATTTTAATCACAAAGAATTAAAGAGGTAACATTATAAAATAAAAATATTTAATTAAAATAAAATAAATAAATTTTTCTTGTAAAAAACTTGGCGCTGCTTTTTTAAGGTTAATCCAGACAAACTTGCATAGGTGCATAAGCATATGCATAAAGAGATGGATTGGTCTATTTCCTTTTGCACATATATCTGAACCAATCAATTTCTTACGCTTATGTTTATGCGCGATGCAAATTTGTCTGGATAGACTTTAAAAAAGCAGCGCCAAGTTTTTTACAAGAAAAATTTATTTATTTTATTTTAATTAAATATTTTTATTTTATAATGTTACCTCTTTAATTCTTTGTGATTAAAATGATTAAATGATTCTTTGTAATATTATAATTTTATCAAGGAGAATTAAAACTACTACCACTTGGGTTGATAGAAAGATCCTCAGGAATACAAAGATACATACCACTTGGGTTGAGTTAGGTAACACAATTTTGTTTTATTTTTTAAGAGTAGTTGCACTACAATTATTTTTCAAAGCAATATATATATTCTCTTTGTAGTTGGCGTAATTTAAAGATTTCATATATTTTTTTGAAATATATATATCACTTGGATTGAGTTTGGTAACGCAATTTCGTGATATAATAATAATTTTGTTATAAGGTATATAATATATATATATATATATTCTCTCTTTGTAATTGGCGCAGTATTAAAAGATTTCACATATTTTTTTTTAAATAGATACCACTTGTTATTTAGGTTTTTTCGAGATAGATATCACTTGGATTGAATAAAGTAACAATTTTGTAATTTAATAATTTTGTGAGACAATTTTTGTGAGACAATTTTGTGAGATAATTTTTCGAAACGTTGTGAGTTTAAATATATTAATTATTAGGCCAGTTGGGTCGAACAAAAACGACTTCTGTTTTTAATAATTTTGTTAAGATAGATATCACTTGGATTGAATAAAGTAACAATTTTGTAATTTAATAATTTTGTGAGACAATTTTATGAGACAATTTTTGTGAGACAATTTTGTGAAATAAAATTAATGATACTACCACTTGGTTTTTTCCGAGGTAACAACCACGCGTGTACTTGGCGCCCTTTTTTTACCTTTTTATGATATCTACCGTGATCTACCGCATGTGTGGAATAAATTTCAGATTTATTGACCACATCCAGGAGCTGAGATATTAGCTTTCAAAAATGCGTTGTTTTACATGGGGTTATATGGAGAAAGCGTGCGCGGCGATGATTGATCCCAATTTTCTTTAATATCTAGTAAAGATAAACGCTCAAAAAACGTGCCTATGCGTACAGTAAATTAATGCGAACATTTAGAACGGAAAAAAACACGTATTCACCACCTAATAACAAATATATTACGAGTTAAAGCGATCGAAATTAGACTGAAACAGCAGTTGATAGTTCGCGAATAGGTAGATGTGGCAACGCAGCGTCGGCAATGTAACCCTAACCAAGCATCATATTATGCATTTTTATATTTTAATTAGCTAAAAACGAAACACTTTTTCGCCAATGCCAACTTGAAAACTTGTGGTATTGCTAATTATTTCAATATAAAAATGGCATGAATAATATATGTTTTGCCATTGATAGAATGAAATAAAAATTATTAATTATTACTGGTAGCTCCCTTGACAATTATATAAACTGTCGATTTTTTAATAACTTTCCGTCGATTATATTAAATACGATTGAAACTTGGCAACGTTGCACTTTTGTGAGGTTGGTAGCAGTGCTCGCCTCTGTGTTGAGCCACGTAGCGGCGGTTGCTAAACGTAAACATGCCCGTGGATTTTCTGTCATTCTGGGTAAGGTTAGGCCCTAATATATAAAATTTGTAGGATATAAAGGGGGCAGGTGATGAAAATATAGACTTGACCTCGAATGACCTTTTCAAGGCCAAGTCAATGTGATCAAAGTTTTTTTAACCTTTGCACACCTCTTCGAAATTACGTATTATGCACAGGGGGTATATCATACCCCAGTCACTTAAAACGTTTATTACAGACGTACAATTCGTTATTTTGACTTAAACAAAATTGCTGGCTATTGTTCAAAGCTTCCAAAATAAGGTCTAATAGGTTTCATTAATATTTTCCAACATAAAAAAATTATAAAAGATATGTTAACTAAAAGAACCGAAAAATGGACTTTTTTCACTAAAATGCATAAAATATTCAATTTTTAATATTTTTTAATAATTTTTGCGGGATTACTTTCTTGAAATACTACACTTTCAAGGAAAAATATTAGTTTATAGCGGAGTTGAAAAAAGTATATTTATTACCACCCCAGAATTTCGGAACGTCAACTTCTCACCACTGCCAAGAGCAGACTAAAGCCGGGCGGGCAAAACTATGTATAGGATCTTGAAGTGTTATCCCTAGACTACAGGTAGATGGCAGCACAGGTCCCGATTCGCATTGTACGTATTAGAAAAACGCGTTTGAAAATACGCTGGGGTATTTTCTACCCCCAGTGCACAACAAAGGTTAAATGAAACCCCCATTTTTTATTACATATTCTTGTAGCCCTTGTCGAGACGTTTTCAAAACACTATAATGAAGCTCTCTTTCATTAAGAACTTCCTGATATTTTAAATTTTGTTATGCTACTATTAATAAAATATGAAATATCTCGTAAAATATTCATTTTTCGATGACTTCACCTTAATATTTTTTTACATAGAATAATGAAAAGAATCGAATAATAATATTAATTTTTACATTTTGCAATATTGCAAAATTAAATATTTCTACAAAATACAATCAAATAATTTTTTTACAAAAATCGATTCCTTTTCTTATTCTGCGTATAAAAATATAAAGTCATTGAAAAGTGAATACTTTACGAGATATTTCATATTTTATATTAAAAATATCATAACAAAATTTAAAATATCTCAGGAAATTCTTAATAAAAGAAAGCTTCATTATAGTGTTTTGAAAACGTCTTGACAAGGGCAAGAATATGTAATAAAAAATGGGATATTCTATTTAAGAAAACATGGATCACATTGACCTGGCCTTGAAAAAATCGTTCAAAGTCAATTCCATATTTTTATCATCCGTCCCCTTTAATATCCTACAACTTTTATCTAAAATATTTTTCCATATCTAAAGCTGTTCCTGAGGTCCAGGGGGCTGGGTCAGACTTTAGAGATACCCTGTATAAAGCGCCGACAATACACATAAAAATTTACAAATATAAATCCATTTTCAGACAAATTTAGACTACTTATGCGTTTTAATTACATATTTGATGTTATTCAGCAAGAGAGCAACGCAGATGTGGTGGTACAAAATATTTCTGACTAAACTGTGAAATTTACTACGTTTAGATTAGGTTAGGTAAAGTAATAGCGTTACTTCTGTAGAAATTTACTCATTTACCCGGAGTGAATTATAAGTTTACTACAAAACCCCGTTTACGCAGAGAAATTATCGTAAGTTACTAATGTGTGCCATTGGCTTTATATCATTATAATATGATATATAAGAGTTAGATCCTTTTAACCTATTAAAATTTATATATATGCAGTTTCCACAATCAAGATCGAATAACCTCAATCATGACATGAAACAATTAATTACTATATGTTTACACGAGCGTTAATTCTGTATCAATATGATTTTTAGATGTAAAAAGAGAAAAAAGATTGCCTTTGATATAAATAACGTATAATTTTCGACGTGATCGACGTGAGATTCCGGCCTGCCCGGCCATAGAAGGAAACAGAAAGAGATCGGGATCGGAATTACATGCAGATGGCGTTGGCATAGAAGGATAGCATATGGATATACAAACTTGTCCATTTTGGGATATTCCTAGAGTGTCCAAAAATGTATATCCTATGGATATCTTTATAAGGTCCATGGACATCCCGACAAGAAATGGACATAAAACGGACATCCATAAGATATCCTGTGCTGTCTGGGAAGCTATCGATTAAAATAAAGAAAATAATTTGCTTTCTCTGTAATGCTTTCATGAATATAGGCAAAATCGTCATTTTTGGACCATTTTACCCAATTTATCTTAAAAACTTGAAGTGATAGGCAATTTCTGCGGTCAGATTCATATTCAGCGCACAAAATTACATAGGACTACTTATAATTCTCAAACAATTTTCAACATTAATTTCGCAGGCCTGTAATTAACGATGTTGGCATAATTTCTCGGAAAAAACATATTTGTTAATTAATCTGTCGTGATCACACTTATCTATAGTTTTATAATGGTCCCACCGGGGTCAAAACGACCCCAACGACTTTGATCGGCTGCCGTATTTACAGTTTTTATTATTTTGACTTGAAAAAATTACTGGACCTTCTTGAAATGTTGTAAAACCTGCCACAATATTTATTTTGTTAATTATTTAATATTAACATAATTAAAAAAAATCGCAGAAGTTAAGGTACATTAAAAATAACTTTTTTTTACTTAAAAATTTGTAACGTATTATTTAAATTATTGATATTTTTTGCTAAAAATTTATGATTGTAGGGGAGACCGGGGCTAGACCGTTAGTTTTTTTCGGTGCCGATTTTTAACAACAAAATAAATAATTGTAGTTAAATGTGGTATACCACTGTAAAGAGTGGACCTTTAGCTACAAAATTTATACAGGAAATTTTTATCTACGTCGCTTTGTTTAACCGGTATAGAGCAAAAACGACAACGGTGCAAAAATTGAAACTAAAAAATGCCGGGGTTGAACCGCCACCCCCCCGGGGTTAATCCGTTACACTGCATTTTCAATACATATACGTACATCTAATCCTGAAAAATGATAGGATACATTTTAATAATTGTTTTTTAAAAGAAAAATATAAAAATTTATTAAAAATTTTTATGCGAAACATTATTAAAAAATTATTGTTTTACCTATTCCATAAAACAATTTAGGCACGTGAATACAGAGGTTAACCAAATCGTAAACTCCCCAACGGCACGTCACATTGTCAACGCGGGCAACCACGGGAAACACGCGTGACGGCGTTCCGGTGCCATAGGATCAGCGCGGACCCTCGAGCAACCTAACCAAGCCGCGTTTCTCGCGGGTGAGCGATAAATAGCGACAGGGGGGTTAGAAAAGCTCGCGGTGGAGCGCGACCATTTTACCGACTCGACGGCGTCCTCGCGCCGATTCCTCGACGCGCCGACGACGACGACGACGACGGCCACGACCACCACCACGACGACGACGACGACGACGATGACCACCACCGACACCACCACCACTACAACGGCGGCGACAATGACGCCGAGACGATGCGGCGAACGCTGGACGATGCGGTCGCACGCGCGACTGTCACTGACACAACGACCAACAACGACGATCTACCGCGCGCGCGGCATGTCAACTCTCGCGCGGAAATCGCGGGATCTCAGAGCCGTGCCGTGTCTCGCCGTACCTCGCCGACGTGCCGTGAGCGCGAGCGATCTTGAAAACAACGGTCCGCCATCTTTTTGGTCGGCCAAAACACCCGTTTTGCGACGATACGTGCTTACCATTTCCCTCCTACACAAACTGACACTGACGCACGTGCAAGGGAAGACAGAATCACGCCGCTCGAGGGAAACCTAACCTGAAATCGCCGTGAGCTGAAATCGTGCGCCCGGCGCGCCACAGTGACGAGACTAGCGGACCAGCCCCGGGTGCTTACTAGCGGATAAGCCCCAAACATAAGTTTCAGGTTTGATCGCCCACGAAATATTAGACATTAACGATAATGAAAAAACTACACTGGATTCGTGTTCAGCATGCATTATTCTTTATAATCACGTACCTCGAGATTTGGAGAGCAAATATTATTGCAGATATTACAATATTTCCACGCGCAGAAAATTTCACTTTCACCTTCCGAAAACACGTTTGCCCTCGTAAAAATCATAACACGGCAGGTAACCTGCCGAAACTCCGTTGGTCACATGGGTACCATAAGCAGCGTTTACAATGTTAATAGCGAGTTCGCACAATATACAGGTTCCGAGATATTTGATTTGGCGGATTTACCCCGTTAGTGGTCTAGCCCCGGTCTCCCCTACCCATAAAATGTGACACTTTTTGGAAAAAAATAGTACAGCAGTCTACGTTCTAAAAAAGGTATTTATTTTGCAATACGAAGTGGATAATTTTCGGGAAAAAATGAACAAGCAATTCTGTAAGAACGATGTGTTTATTAAAGAGTAAAAAAGCTTGGTTAGTGTAATTCTGCTTTGAAAAGTTTTTGGGATCAAGCTGACCCCTAGTGACCAGGAAGATTTAAGATAAAAATAAGAAAATGACAAAATAAGTATTTTTTTTCTAAGAAAAAAATTAATGTCGATTTTATAAATAAAATTAAAATAAAGACGAAGTGGAGTCGCAAGAATTTCTCACAGGAATGAGAAGAGGGATCAAATAAAAGGGAAAGAGAGAGAGAGAGAAAAAGCCGGTTGAATATTGGAATAATTAAAGCTTATTCTGGTTCGGAAGATGATAACTCCAAGAAATCTCGCAAGAAAAAATTGATCGAGAATAGACCTCATGACTTTTGTAATCACCGGGGGGGTAATTATTTAGAATACACGCTGCACCTCGAATATCAATGAAATTATGCTCATTCGACGCGTTTTGACACGAAACGAAAGAATCTGGCAGCAAAATGCGGCGGTCTGCCATGCGAAGCGAGATATTTAGCGTTAAAGTTGACGACTCTCAGGTTAAGAATCCTGTCATACCGACGTGACGTAGCGACCATGAATATGCCCCGCGGCCACATGCGCATGCTCTGTCAGCTCTGTGGCCGCACGCGCATGCAAAAGTGCGCGAATTTGAAACGTATGCATACTTATAATGCATAAATATAAATATGTACTTTTCATATACCAACTATTCTCTGCTTTAACAAATTATTTCCGCTACAGATATTAAGCGTCGAAGTTAACAAAACGGAAATAATTTGTTAAAGCAGAGAATAGTTGGTATATGAAAAGTACATATTTATATACCAACTATTCATAGAACATATAAATATGTACAATGAATAAGTACATATAAATATGTACTTTTCATATTCCAACTATTCTCTGCTTTAACAAATTATTTCTACTACAGATATTAAGCGTCGAAGTTAACGAAACAGAAATAATTTGTTAAAGCAGAGAATAGTTGGTATATGAAAAGTACATATTTATATGTACTTATTCATTGTACATATTTATATGTTCTATGAATAGTTGGTATATAAATATGTACTTTTCATATACCAACTATTCTCTGCTTTAACAAATTATTTCTACTACAGATATTAAGCGTCGAAGTTAACGAAACAGAAATAATTTGTTAAAGCAGAGAATAGTTGGTATATGAAAAGTACATATTTGACGACTTGACAAGTCATGAAATCTCTGTCATACCGACAAAATGTAGCGACACGATCGCGAAATTTTAAACAAGTGAAGCGCGCCAATATTACGTCTGATATATGTCGTATGCACTGCGTGCCTATAAGAATCGTAATAAAAATTATTTAAATAAAATGCTGTTCTTTGAATTCATTCAGTTAATGGCGAATAAAGAAAACTTAATAGATTTTCTAATTCAACACGGTGTGTTGCCATCAAAAATTAATTGTGGGAATTGTGGTGTGGAATTAACCATTAATAAAAACACATTGTTGTTCCGATGTCAAAGAAGATATTCCACAGCAACGTCTTCAAAAAAGAAACGTGTCTCCAAGTCATGTAATTTTTCCAAAAGTGCCAAAGTAGGCACGTGGTTTGGAAACAGTAATTTGGAACTCGCTACAATTTGTAAAATTATAGCGAGTTTCCTAATGCTACGCCCTCCTCGGCAGGAAGACCTCGAGGAAGAACTTGGTGTTTCTTCCACCACGGTTGTCGACTGGTTCAGTTTTTGTCGCGAGGTAATATATTTTAATTTTATGCACTACTTTTATATATTTATATATATTATTATTAATATTTTTGATATTTACAGGTCTGTGCGTACTGGGCCGATAAGTGCAGCGAGAAACTTGGAGGTCCAGGACGCACCGTTGAAATCGACGAGGCAAAAATTGGCCATCGTAAATACAACCGTGATCGCCTTTTGAAAGGCAATTGGATATTTGGAGGATACGAGCGAGAGTCGAAGAAAATTTTTATTGTGCCAGTAGAGGATCGAACGGAAGAAACGCTCCTGGCATGCATTAAGGAGTGGATCATGCCAGGAACGACGATTGTTTCAGATTGCTGGAAGTCCTATAATTGTCTTAACAATGAGGGCTTCCAACATCTGACAGTCAATCACACCTACAACTTCGTCGATCCAGATACTGGTAAGTAATGGCAAAACATGTAGTAAAACGTTAACGATATGAATATATAGTTACAAGTGCCTATATGTTAAAATAAATATTTCTTAATTTACAGGCGCCCATACTCAGCATATTGAGCGTGTTTGGAGAGAAGTTCGAGCAAATATTCCAAAGTACGGGACTCGATCGCACCATGTCGAGGGATATTTATTCGAATTTCTATTTAAACACGCTCATCCTAGGGCTGAGAGAATAAAAATCTTCTTCGACGTCATCGCCCAGATGTATCCTCCATTGTCTACTGTCGAGGCCGGGCAAACAGAATAACATTTGGAGACACGTTTCGACATCGGAACAAGAAACTGTGTTGCAACATCCACACTTCTCACAATTAATATTTGATACACCCCGTTGCGAAATAACATTTTAATATTTGTTGTATTAATAACATATTATATATATATATATTAGATATTTAAATACATTTTTATTATTTGTTAATTGGATTGAAATTTAAATCTAACATTTCCTGCAAATAAACGCTGTAGCTGTATACAGCGCTGCGTCGAATTTGCCCGAATTCCTACAAAGTATAAAAAACATAATAATACTTATTTGCTCATATAGTTATCAATTAAAATTAAAAGAATTACCTCGTGCTTTAAATAACGGAATCTATCCTTAATATTCCGCTTCCTCTCCTCTGTGTATGCGTTTTTTAACGTAAAACTTAAGATATCATGCAAAAAATCTTCGGAAATATGATTTAAAATTGCAAAATTCACAATGATCATTCTGTTATGATCCTTAAAATTTTTCTCCCAAAACATCTTTCGAATAAATTTCGGCCATGTCTTCGCATCGCCAACAACATCTTGTACCGTGAGCCACGGATTATTATGTATTTGCTCAACTGAATACGACATTAGTAAATTTGGAGGTTGTAAATAACGATCCGAAGTTGAGCGCGTTAAGGTACGTCGCTGCACATGTGACCACGGAGCATGCGAATGTGGCCGCGGGGCATATTCATGGTCGCTACGTCACGTCGGTATGACAGGATTCTTAACCTGAGAGTCGTCAACTTTAACGCTAAATATCTCGCTTCGCATGGCAGACCGCCGCATTTTGCTGCCAGATTCTTTCGTTTCGTGTCAAAACGCGTCGAATGAGCATAATTTCATTGATATTCGAGGTGCAGCGTGTATTCTAAATAATTACCCACCGGGGGTTTCCCAAGATAACATTATTGCATGATCGAGCTCACGCAGGATTCGAGTGTTGTCCTGTTGAAACATACAACCATTAGTCATCATTGAGGAAAGTTACAATGTTGTGGCAATCGTCGTCAGCCACCAGGAAGTCGTGGAGAATACGATGCACTATACGACGCGATAACAAGGTTGGAAAGATCGATATAATCTGTCAAATCTCAGATACTCCGATTTGTTTGACAGGACTTCGTGTCTCCTAGCAACCGAGTTTTTCAAAAAGTCGCCCATAGATTGATGTCGTAACTCGTATTTCAAATTCAGTCACGATGTGGATATAAAGGCAACCGTTTTCGAAGAAATTCGGCGATTCGGCGAATTGTCCTGAGGTTTACCAAAAGGATCAAAACGCCTCGAATTTTTTATAACAAGGATCCTCGTTCTTACGAAGAAGGGATCACCAAGAGGCGCAAGACTCGCCCTCTTCCTCTTGATCAGATCTTCGCGGTCAAGAGGAAGGAGGTTGCGTCAGCCGCAGCTCCAGGCGCTAGACGCCCTGTGGAAGGTACTCAGCCGCTTCCTCCAGGCGCTAGCCGCCCAGCTTCCGGCGCAGGGCCCATATTCTGTACACGCTTACCGACAACTATCGGTTTGATAAGCGTCGTTGCGCAGGTTTTTCATATCGTATAAAAGCTGCGCAACGACGCTTATCGAACCGATAGTTGTCGGTAAGCGTGTACAGAATTGGGCCCCAGGACGCCTGGCTCACGGCTCCAAGCCGTTGTCTGCCGGCGCAAGGCGTCCTGCTCCCGGCGCCGGTCGCCCAGTCTCCGTCGCTCCGCCGACTCCAGGCGCTAGCCGCCCTTCGTCGTCTCCCGGCGTTAGTCGCTCCACTTCACGGTCGTTGCCAACTCTTAGCGCTAATCGCTTTCCAACTCCCGGCGCCAGTCGCCCGTCCTCTTCAGCATCTCCTGGCACTGGACGCTCTAACCCTGGGTCGCCGATCCTCGGCGCTAGTCGCCCTACACCTGTAGCCACAACTCCAAAGAGTAGGAAGAGGCCCTTCGAGGTTGGGACGTCGACGCCAGATTCTGGAGGATCAACGCCGACGAATCCGTGGGTCCTTCCTCCCCTTTTATCTCCTCCCCGCTGTCGCCAATAAGGAGGTTCTCCGAAGGGACTCAGACGGTTCAGCCGAAGCACCGAGGGATTTCAACACAAACAATTAAGGCGGAGCAGCGAGAGAATTCGACGCTGACAACTCGACCAGATCTTCATGAGATATCAACGCAGACGGAGTCTTTAGGATCCAGCTACACAGAGAGGAGAGATGTAGCCGTTCAGACGAAACTACGAGGAGGCCGAGGACGACGAAGAAGATATTAAAAAGCATTGTTCAGCAAGATAATTTTCAATGTTGTAAATGTTAAAATAAATAAATAAAATGTTAAATTAAAAAATAACAAAAAGAATCAAAATATCTTAGCGATTATTTAACGGGACGACGTTTCGTCTAAAATGTAATATCAGCATTTTTCCTCCAAATCTACCGTTATCAAGGAAGTTGCCCGTTGCATATCTCTTTACACATATTTATTATTCAAAGTAAAATCTTCAAACGTATCATCATGCTCTATGGCCAGTCACAACAAAACGCGGAGATTCGTTTGGAAAGTCCTCGCGATATCGCGATATCGAAAAAAGTATATTTATTACTAAGGTGTTTAGTACAAATAACGAATTAATAATTAATTGGCACATGATTAACAACAATTAATTGACCACTGAGTTCTCGAGTATTACTCTAGCTTGTGCAAAGCTTGAGGAGGAAATTGTCAATAGTTTGTCAATTTTTCTCAAAACAACATGGACATTTTTAATTTTTAGGAGTTATTAATATTAATATTAATTCATCAATTTTTTTTCTACAACAGTCGTCTTTGATTATGCTTTCCGAAGTTGCTTGGCGTAGAGGCGTAGAGACCACTATGACGTGATAATACGAGACCGATAGGTCGAATTCCACAGTGATATCTCCGAGAATAAATAAAGATGCGAATATTGAACGACATAATCATCAATCACATAATTTTGCAATCCGACAATTCGCGATTTTATGCTACGCTTTCCTCAAAAGAAAGTGGAATTATACCAGGAAATTGGTATTATTTCTTTAAATTAAATAGGTAAAAATGTGTATAAGAAGTATTGTATAATAATAAAAATAACAGTAATGAGGCTTTATTGACTATAACTGGCAATCTTTATTAATAACAGAAAGTATATGTATTTGTTTCGCCAATAAAATTAATATAAACGAGAAACTCTATTTTTATATTCGACAACGTTTGGCTAATGTCGTGACAATTCGACCATTGATTTTGGTGAGATTAATCGTCAAGACTTTTTCGACCATGGGTTTTGGTCGTTTCTAAATTGATTTAATCTTTGATACTTACATATAAGCATCTCATTTTTATTAAATTAAATTATTAAATTTATTGCGAAAGATATTACCTCAGCCAGGGTTCGAACTTGGAACCTCCCTCATTCCGTGTAGGGCGTCGTACGAATTCGATCACTGATATAAAAATAGAGTTTCTCCTTTATTAATAAGTCACAGTGACTTATTAATAAAGATTGCCAGTTATAGTCAATAAAACCTCATTACTGTTATTTATCCACTGGCGAAGAAAATTTTCTCACTATTTAATTGTATAATAATGTTCCAATTTATCGATGACACATACGTTTCCAGAAATGTAAATCTTATGCGACAGGCATCAAGGATTTGATTACATTATGATGATAAAGATAATCTCGCATTATAAGAACAAGGAAAATAACGTAATTATAAAAAAGATAACAAAATGTCAAAAGCATTAAGTATTTCAAATATAAAAATATTATTAAAATAATATTAAGATAATGGAAAAGAAATTGAATGAGAAGAATAACGCGCCGAAAAAAGAAAAGGATAATTATTAATTCAATATAGTTAAGAAGGAATTTTTATTTATCTTTATTAATGTTATTAAAAAAACTTAAAAAATATTTTTTTACAAACTGTCGTTTTACACAGTTCTTACAAGCTAACATTTTTTAGCTTTAGAATATTAACTTTTTAGAATATCGACTTTTTGATTATTAACCAATATCGTGAATTTCGTTCTATATTGCACTTTGTTTGAATAAAGCTAGCTAAAAATATCTGTAGTTATTGCTATAAAATGTGTCGTTATAAATGCAGATAAAACGAATAAGTAATTAATGTCACTTAATTACATATACATCTTTTTTTAGTATTATTGAGTATGTTCATGGGTCTTTTGTATATTTAGAAAACAGAAAAAAATATATTTATTATATAATGACAATCTCATCTTTTATCTCGCTAACATATTGCGCTATTAGAAAAATAGTGTCACAACTTAAACAATTTTGATTTTTAGTTAAGCCCATAGTATACGTAAAAAGTATACATAAAATGTTAAATTATTATTAAAAAATTATATACCTAAATGTCATAGTGTCACAAGTATGATATATGCGAAATCCGCCGCACGGGACAGAAATGTCATGTTATTCTTTTCAACCGGTTATGTTGCATGTTGCGGTCACTGGATGAATATATAGTGTCATAAGCAAATTGACAGTGAATCACAGGAGGGTCCTACTGATTCTAACTCTTAACAAGTGTGTCGTTAAGAATTACAGAATAGGGATACAGACCTCTTCAAGAAATAGTATAAATTTTATTATAACAAAATATCGTAATTGTAATTGTGTTAGTTATCTCACAATTCAAAAAAATTGAATTAAATTTGTTTTTCCTCTCTCTTGAAAATTGTGAATTCTTAAGTTGTGACAGTATTCCTCTATGGATACGATATACATAACTTTTTTATTACAATTTAAAATTTTTTCTGCCACATTCTTTTCATTAATTTCTTAAAAAAAACTTTGACAAAATTATATGTAATATCTTACTTTAACGTAGATGAATCTCTGCAGGGCTAATTAATTCTACAGAATGCAAGTCAGATTACAGAAATACATTAATTCATGTAACATACTTTAACTCCGCATTTCGTCGCCACAGCAATGGTCAGGAGATGATTTTCTTCGTAGATATCTCCATTTATGGCCTCAATTTGCTAACAATCCAGGGAACAAAGTCTGTCACTTTCGTGTATATACCAGGCCATCCTTGCATGCCACAAGGCGATGGTCCAAATGATACAACGCCCACAGCGGTCCATCTGCCAGTACCATCGGCGATCCTTTCGACGGCCATCAGAGGTCCACCTGAGTCGCCCCGGCACGAGTCTTTGCCTCTCTGGCCACCCGCACAGATTTGCCCATAGCCGAGTTGGACACCGGCGTTAGTGTAAGTCTGCTCGCACTGATCCTTATCCGCCAAGGGCAGCGCCAGCTTTAGTTTAATGTTTGAGGCAGAGCGAGTCTCTGTCTTGCCCCAGCCAGCCACATAGAGCTTGCCACCGAGTGACGAGCTGGACGGCAGGCAAATGGGCTTGATGAAGGTGGTGAATGTTACATCGCGGCTGAGACGCAGCAGTGCAATGTCGTAGCGTTGATCCCGCGACAGTGGCCGATATTCTTCATGAGCGATCTGTTCCTCTACCCCTACGGTTACCGGATCATCAGCGCACACCACACTATCGTCACCATCTGGCACGCAATCTCTTTCAGCGTCTGTGTCGTATTCGCCCAGGCGGACACTGGTCAGGCGCCAGTTGACCGGTAGGTCCTTGCCCTTGATGCAATGAGCGGCGGTGAGGACGTAACGTTTATTAATTAAGACACCGCCGCATGCCGTCGCTCTGCCGTTGGCTGTAATACCATTGAAAAGATACATGTATGTAAACGTGTATGTAAACTTTTAAGAATATAATTAATTCTGATATTTGATGCTTTCGCAGTGTGTATGATCTGAGTTTGGCTTCCTTATTACAACCACGTTCACATCGTGAAGGATGTTAAGAAGCAGAAAATAATAATTATTTGTTCGTCAGGTCCGGGGAAAGTTATGAAAATTGAAATTATCAATTTTTGGAACAGTTATATGAAGCGTTTTTAAACTTTATACCTTTAATATATCTTTAAGATGAAATCAATTGCACATTTATGTATTGAAAGGTAAGTAATAAATGTAAAGAATTCAATTTTTTTGTTTACGTAACATACATGTGTGTGTTACCAAATGCCGTGATTATGAAAAATGTGCGTTATTCTCCTTTTAACCGAACCAGGATCACGAACAAGGATATGAGGAAATTTTGATCCCATTTTGTGTGTGGGGGGGTGCGTGCGCGCGTGCGCGCGTGTGGTGTGTATCCTTTCCATTTTTTTCTCTTCCTTTCTCATTATTGTATCATTCTCTTTTGCATTATTCATATTCGTCACTATCGTTAGAACTTTGGTAGATTTTGTCTATAAAAAATTCATTCAGGTATTCTGCAAGAGCTTTAATAGATAGTTAATTCCGACAAAATCCAAAATACCAAAGAATCGCAATGTGAGAACAGCAACCCATCACTCGCAGGCCTACTTTGCAAGTACATGAACAACAAATACTTTTGTTATGTTTGTATTGATAAATCTAAACTAGATTTATCTAGCCTAACTGGTCATACATGCAACACAAAAGAGAATGAGACCATGCGAAAGGAAGAGAAAAAATGGAAAAGACACACACACGCACACGCACACGCACACGCATATGCACACGCACACAAATGGGACCAAAATTCCCTCACGTCCTTGTTCGTGGCCTTGGGTTCAGCTTGTAAGAGGAAAATAACGCACATTTTTCATAATCACCTATATACCTCTACACACATATGTATGTTATGTAAACAAAGAAATTAAATTCTTTACATTTACTACTTATCTTTCAACACATAAATATACAATTGATTTTATTTTAAAGATATATCAAAGGTATAAAGCTTAAAAATGTTTCATATGACTGTTCCAAAAATCGATAATAAATCTCGATTTTCATAACTTTCCCCGGACCTGCTGGACAAATAGGGTAACTCCGGTATATACGCCGCACCTAAGGACAACTCAATTTATCGAGTACTATTTACTATGTTTAAGGCAAATGAATTATACCAATAAAAACTTTATATTGTCTACTACTATAAAAAAATTAGAAATATGAAATATTTATTCCTTGTATTTAACAAAAAAAAACTTTTAGAAACCCTTTCATTTTTGCCATAGGGGTGGAATATATGATATTCATGGGTGGAATATACGCCTTATAAAATATTACAAATAATATTTATAAATAAAGCAATAAAATGTCATAATAATAAGTTAAATGTTATTGTCTCTCTAAACGTTAAGTCGTCAAGACGCAAGACTGCCGCTCAGCTATTAATTTCGTAATTTAAGTCGGAGACATAATTGATTGTGCGATATCTGTAAGTTGCTTCTTCTACGATCTTGGTTAATGTTTGCATTGTGTGGAATTTCAATTTATAGTATATGTTTGCTCCGACTCTGGATGCAGGTATCTTCTGCAATGGCTAGAGGAATATACGCAGAGCTTTCTCGCTCTTCCTGGCTTTACAACCGGGGAAGAGAGGTAATTCGAAGACGCTTGGGTGTACTTCAGAGCCTGCATTCACCTCCAATTTAAGTGACGACGTTATCAATTAGAGATGGACAACTAATAGATTGTAAAACTCACGTTTAATGTAAGGTGTTATATTTATTATTGTGATGCGCTGAAGATGACCCGAAGAGAAGGTCGAAACGTACGCGAGTCTTTATATAATTAATTGTAATAAAGTAGATTGCACAAGAACAACTATGCCTGGCTCTTATTGCCACACAAATTACGGAATATATTGATTTAATAGAAAGAGCCTTTATATTCTTATTATTATTTTAAATATATATGTGTCGAAAAACATTAATATAATAAAAGAATATAGATACCGCTGGCACTAGGCCAGAATATAGATACCGTACACGTCCCACAACTACCATGATTTCAGGGTAAATTTTAACAGAAAATTCTCTCCGTGTACTATTCTCTGTTTTAACAAAGATTATAATTTTAAAATATATAATTGAATGAAGTTGTATATATATATTTATTAACTGCAGCTACATAGCCAAGAAGTGGACTTGGTTTACAAATAACCTTAATCATTCATCCTGCCATTCATACACTACTATCCTAATTTACAACTAACTATTGCACATTGTTACACATTGACCTTTATGTATTATTCCAACTTTCTTTTTCGCTCTTCTTTATCTAACTTTGACCGTTCTCTATATAATCTTAACAATATCTTCTCTTTGATGATGTCCATATCATCATTCCAAAGCCTCTCTAATCTTTCTTTATTATTCTTACCTAATTCTATAAACCAATTTTTTATCGCTTCGCATTCCGACACATAATGATTCGTGTTATCCCTACCTTGTTTACAAAACATACAAATACCGATTTCCTCTTTTAACCAATACATATTCGCGTCCTCCAAATTACCACATCTTAAGTTCACCAGAGCTCTAATAATTTCGCCTTTATCATATTTATCCATATTTTCCTTCCTTAAATATTTAGGGCCAACTATTTCTCTACTTAAATTCTTATATTTCTTATTATACCTAGAATTTAAAATACTACTTTCCTCAATTTGTCTTTGTACATCTTCATCTCTTTCACTCATTTCCTTAACTAAATCTCTTCCCTCCCTTCTTAAAGCATCTACAGCCACAATACTCCAACCATTCCTATTAAAATATTTTGATCTTTCTCTACCATATCTATCTTTCCAATCATTTCCTTCTTTATCTATCCAGCACATTTTAATCCATCTATTATCATCAGCCGCTCTAATTTTCTCTTCATATCTCATAGCCCTTATCCCCCACCCTATTCTTAATTTCTTTAATCCCAACTCCCTTGACATCATATATCTTGGTGTACAAAATTATAAATTAAAAATCCATCTAACGTAATCCAACATAATTTTTTCTAATTCCTTTTTTTCCTCCCATCCCCATAATTCTACACCATACGAAATCACACTTTGAACCAAATATTTAAACAACATCCACCTTCTACAAAAATCGTTTCTGCAAATTCTTTCCCCCAAACCCCATACCTTATTTACCGCAATCCTCCCTTTTCTACATAAATCCTTTACATGTTCTACATATTTTCCATTCCTGCTGAACACAAATCCCAAATATTTAAACTGCTTAACTTCTTCAATTTCTTTATTATTCCATTTCCACCTTTCAAATTTTTCCTTACCTTTTTTATTGAACACCACCATCTTGGTCTTTTCGGTACTCAATACCATTTTCCTTTTCCTCAGAAATCTTTTAATCGTGTCCATCATGTCTAACATCGCAGACTGCGTAACAATTGATCTCCGACTAAATATCTTCGACAAAATATCTTGGTCAAAATATCTCACCGACAAAGTATCTCGCGACTAAATATCTCGTCGACAGATAATTTCACAAATATCAACAATATAGCTGAACATAAGGCGTTTATTGCAAATCCACTTGGAAAGTTGTAAACCCATGTGGCACTTCGTTTCGCGTTGAAAGTCTATGCGTGGAGGCAGTAGGTTTCGCCCCCCTGCGGGGGGATCCACTATTATTAAACTAGACACATAGTGTGCCTTCAAAGTACATGCGTGGACTTTCCACGCGTGGAAAGTTGTTAACCCATGTGGCACTTCGTTTCGCGTTGAAAGTCTATGCGTGGAGGCAGTAGGTTCCGCCCCCCTGCGGGGGGCTCCACTATTATTAAACTAGACACAGTGTGGCGTTTATTGCAAAATTGGCGTTTATTACAACATAAATAAAAGCAATCGATATAACAACGACTCCATTGGCGCCCAAACATACTGTCATCAAAATTACAAAGTAATATTGTTGGCAACTCCACACAGATATTCCAAAATATTGGCAACATTATAACCAAGTACAACATTTTTCAGGCGTTCATCACAGTCAGCATATTTTTTACGCTTCTTATTTTGTACGTTACGACCGGCGCGACTTTGCGCGAATAACAACTCAGTAGTACTTTGCTCGGATTTCAATACAGTAATAAACTTGCTAATCGATGCATGACTAATACGCACACGTTTGTTGAAGGCTCGATGCCAGCCCTCTACCGCATTATTCGTCCTAGGCAAATCATCTATGACCGCATTATAACAATTCCACATATGGATAGGAAAGCAAGGGGAACGGCGCCTCTTACGACGATCCAACGACCCAATCCAAGTGGCCTCGAAATACTCAAGGACACTTTCAACAGAATCATTTTCCTCAGAAAAATACTCTGATTGCGTGAGAGTCTCAAAAGCATCAATAACATCGTCTACCGGCACGAAAGCCAACGCGACCAACATTTTTAATACTCAGGGCGAAATTGCTATCTTGCCCGTAACGCACCTGCAACCCAGCCGATTGTACTTTCCTCCAGATACATTGCCCGAAATGAAAATGGCAACCACTTATCTCAGCGTCCGGGAAGCATTTAGCAAAAGCCGATGCGAAGCTCGATTCGAAATCGATCATGAGCCGGGTTGGCTTCAAACGGGACTCAACGCTTATCAAAAACGATAATACTAAAGCATACGTACTCTCATGCTTATTGGGAGCCAGGACGTACACAAGCGGATAAACTTTGCCGGACAGAAAGCCATGAATGGTGTACAATTGAGCAAATATAGTAGGAACACTTTTAAAGGTTCCATCACCCAACCACAACCTACAACGAGCCAGAATCTTTAAGTTTTCCGCAGTACTAAAAATTAGGCATCGATCTTTGCCATCGTGCAGTAAGAATTTGTCACCCTTCAAAGTTTGCGTAAAAACCTCTGGTAATATCAGGCTCTCGCGTGAATCGGGATTTGGCAACTGAGGAATAATTTTTGCTCGAGATCGCTGTACCGTCCGAGGAAGGGCAGAAGTAGACGGGAGTTCAGCAGCCGCACCGACAGACACGTTCGAGGTAACAGCAGCAACGACGGCACTCGTACTCGCATCCGACTGCATAGCTCGTTTCTTCAATTTTTCAATGGTTTTTCGTGCTTCCACTTTTGACGCCTCAGCGGCATGATTATGCTCCGTTTCCTCTAATATTTTTCCTATAATATGTCAAAACAGCTTTTGCAATCTTAATACCACTACAAACAGAAAAAAGAACACAATAGAATGTCACGTACCGGAACGTGTCTTTGAGCTCGTATGAATTCGCCCACGGCAATTGCAGTTCTTATATTCTACGCAACGCCACGAAACGTTCGATGTGGTTTCACGAACGATGGAATACACAAAACCATTGTGTACGAGAAGAGGATTTCCCTTTTGACTAGTTACAAATTTCAGAGGCATAGCTACAGCCGAACTGTTCTGACACACAATCGAATGCTTACTAATAAACAGCCCGAACATATCACAACACTTCGCAGACACCGATACACGATGGAATACAGTCCACTACAAGACTACGTGAAATCCAATATTTCATATTTTCTGAGATATTTTGTCGAAAATATTGTGTCGGAGAAATATTTCGACGTGAGATATTTTTCCTGAGTTATTTTGTCGAAGATATTTAGTCGTAAATATTTAGTCGTGCTACCAACATCGCAACCCTATTTTTAGCTAAAAATACCATATCATCTGCTTATTCTAACCATACCCTATCATTACCTAATTTAATTCCGCCGATTCCTCTTTCCTTCAATGCTTTCCCAATGTCCGCCATATAAAGGCTGAATAAAAGTGGACTCAGAACACAGCCTTGCCTCACCCCCCTCGTAACCCTGAATTCTTCTGACAAGCCATCCTTCGTTCTAACCGCCACTTCTGTAGTTTTATAAATTACCTCCATCTTCTTTACCAGCTCCTCTTCAATCCCCATCTCCCTAAGAGTCTTCCACAGTTGACCTCTGTCTACATTGTCAAAAGCCGCCTTTAAGTCAACGAAGAATGCATAGACTTTATCTTTCTTTCCATCCCTATCCTCCCTCTGTGTTAGATGATCCAATACAAAAATGTTATCCAACGTTGAGCGACCTTTTCTAAATCCCGCTTGGCTCTCCGGCAGCAAACCTTCTTGTACCACAATCTTCTCCAACCTTCTTCTAATTATCTCAGCATAAATTTTGTAAGCTGAGCACAGAAGAGAGATTCCCCTGTAGTTTCCAACCTTATTTACCTCCCCTCTCTTGTATAGAGGAACTATAATTGAAGTTCTCCAATCCTTAGGAATATATCCCTCACTCCAAACTTGATTTAGCACCTCCAACAGCCCTTTCCTTACTGAGCCGCCTCCATACAACCAAGCCTCCATCGGAATACCGTCTACTCCTACCGCTTTTTTCTTTTTCATCCCTCTGACCACTTCTGCCACCTCCTCTTCCTCCAATTGTGATCCTACAAGCTCTTCTTGTACTGCTCCTACCTTGTTTAAACTTCCTTCTTCCTCGTTAACCCGCTTCTCCTCCGTGCCGCCTAATAGCACCTTGAAATACTCTTTCCATTCCTCACAGCCAATGTTGTTATCTTTCCAGACTTTCTTCTTCCTCTTTCTGTTTATAAATCTCCAAACATCTGCACCTTGCCTTAAGTTCTTTAATTCCTCTTCTTCCTCTTCTCTCTTCTTCTTCCTTTTCTGTTCATATAGCGCCTTCATATTTCCTTTCTCTTTAATGTACCTTCCTTTGGCTATCTTCCCCTTCCTCCATTTTATATATGTTCTCTTCACATCCCTTTTCTTTCTCGTGCAGTCTCTGTTCCACCAGTCCCTGGATCCAATTTTCCACTTTTTAACCTTTGTCTCCTTCTTTATCATAGACTTCTGAACAAGCTCCTTCAGTTTACTCCACTTTTCCTCAATTGATCTTCCCTGTTGCGCGCCATCCCAAGCGAGTTCATCTGTCCTTTCCTTGTAACATTTTATAGCCTCCTTATCCCAACATGTTTTCCATCTTCTTTCAGTGTTCTCATCCTCTTCATTTACCCATTCTTCATCGTCTCCATTCCTTCTGCTGCTATCTTCCATTACCGCAATTACAGGCATGTGATCCGAGTCCACCCTCGCATCTACTATAAATTCTTTAACGCTATTATACAATTCTTCGCATACAATCACATAATCAATTACCGAATTACCTCTCGAGCTTACAAATGTGTATTCCCCTTCCCAGTCGCCTATTGACATACCATTCAAGATGTACCATCCTTTATTTTGCACCCATTCTACCAAATTCCTGCCTCCATTACTTATAGTTTTATCCTTACGTTTCCTTTCCAAACCTCCTTCCTCTTCTTCCCCGCCCCCTAATTTACCAATTCTAATATTAAAATCTCCACCAATAAATGTGCGTTCTCTATCCTTATTTTCTAACCACTTATCCAAAATCTCTTCCATACTGCTCCAACCTTCCGTATTGTAAACCGATATTATATTTATTACTTCTCCTCCCTCAGTTATTTCAGACAAAATAAAACCTTCCTCCTTTGACTTAATCAGCACCGATCTTTCCACCTTCCAGTTTTTCTTTATACCTACTAACATCCCGCCTTTAGCCCTCCCTTTCTTTTTTAATTTAGTAGCGTAAATACATTCCCATATGTGAGAATTAGGTAACCAACCTTTTATGATTTCCCATTTATCCTCGTCAATCCAAGTTTCGCTCAAACTCACAAAATCATAAACCTTAATGTAATTCCAAAAGTCTCTATCTTTACTTTCTAAACCTGCCACATTCCAAAATATAATTTTCTTACCTATTTTCTGTAACCCTCCCTTATTTCCATTCTTCTCCACTACTTGGCTTATACAAAACTCTGCCCTTCCCTTCCGTCAATATTATTATCATCTTGTAACCCTTTTTCGACTACTTTTTTCTCCATATCCTTTTCAATCTCCGTCCATGATTTCCAAATACCCTTTATTCTAACCCTCGCGTAGCCCACTTTCACATCCTCCCCTTTACTTCTTTTCTCTTTAGCCCACTTATTCATTTCTTCTTGTACCTTTTTTTCTTCCCATGTCAGGTCATTTTCAATAAAAACGTTCCCTCCCTTCAATTTGTATTTATTTCTCATTACCTCCCTTTTATCCTCATACTCTAATTTTACAATAATAACCGAGCCACTTTTCCTGACATTACTGACCATGCATTTCACATCTAGCTTTTCTGATAAAAAGTTTTGCACCCATACCTTCCAGTCTACTATTTCATTATCCAACCTTAATCCTTTTATTACTACATTATTCCTCCTATCCTCTTTTTCTTTATCTTTCATCCATTTCTTCAATTTACCTACCTCACGATAACTTAACCTATCCTCGCTCATAAAGGAGCCCGCGTAACTACTCGCTCTTAAACTTCTAGTCTCTCTGTTTTCACTTAAACTTTTCTCCCCTTCACTTTCCCCCGTTAAATCTATATCTTTATTTGCATCCGTCCCTTTTTCACAACGCTCCAGCCATCCAATCCACCTATTTTCCATATCTGTTATCTTACGTTCTATCTCCCTTAGTCTCTCCCCTAAGCTTTCCTCTTTTCTTTCACATTCCTTTTTATACTGTTCGAAATTTTCTTTCATTTCCTCCATTTTACTCATACACTTCGAAATCTGCTCTTTAGATTGTTCCCTAACTTCATTTCCTTCCTCAGCATACTTATAGTTTTCTCATCCATCTCTTCTTTAAAAGTAACTCTTTTACCTACCTCCGTTACCAACTTCCTCTGCTTACCATCGTCCGTACCGTCGGGTTTGCGCCTTCCTATCTTACCTACTTTCCTGACATTTCCCGCGCTCGGCGAGCCCCTCGACGCCATAACCTATACAAAGCCGCTTGCAAAAAACCACGTCGAAATCTAAACTCTAACACAATCCCATACTACGCACTTTACTCTAAAACTATCTAAATACGATCTAATATCACAGCGTCAATTACACACGTCCATACACTCACACGCCCTCTAACCAAGTCCTTGAATGAAGTTGTAAATAATATATGATCTAATAGTAAGAAGCGAAACATTATGTAGGAATTTGAATAATATATATTTGATATTATATAGTATAGTACAGCATAGAGATTGATAGTACGGACGCACGTCACGACTTGCTCGCTGTTCGGACTCGACTCCTTTCTTTTTCTTTATGCTCCGCTCGCCGCCGCATAAACAAAAGATAACACCGCCGCGACGATTGTCGGTTCTCTCTCCTTCTCGTCAAACGCAAAACTACGCTTGTTCTTATTTCGGATACTACAATATATTCATAAATTATTATTTCTTTACTTACCGATATTGTGATATTTTAAGTATTAATTATAAACAAACGAAACATAAGCGACAATTTTCCTTCTAAGAATCTTTTTTACTATCCAAAATAGGGGAGACCGGGGCCTAACCGTCGCCGGGGTTGAACCGTCAAATCAAATATCTCGGAACCTGTATATTGTGCGAACTCGCTATTAACATTGTAAACGCTGCTTATGGTACCCATGTGACCAACGGAGTTTCGGCAGGTTACCTGCCGTGTTATGATTTTTACGAGGGCAAACGTGTTTTCGGGAGGTGAAAGTTACATTTTCTGCGCGTGGAAATTTTGTAATATCTGCAATAATATTTGCTCTCCAAATCTCGAGGTACGTGATTATAAAGAGTAATGCATGCTGAACACGAATCCAGTGTAGTTTTTTCATTATCGTTGATGTCTAATATTTCGTGGGCGATCAAACCTAAAACTTGTGTTTGGGGTTAATCCGTCAGTAAGCAGTCCGGGTGCATTTCCAAGGCATTTCCGGGCATTTCCAGGCTCACTGCATATGGAATATGGATGAGACGGGAATTACAACCGTTCAGACACCGAATAGAGTCATCGGACGTCGAGGAGTGAAACAAGTCGGGCGAGTGACTTCTGCGGAAAGAGGAACCCTCGTAACTATTTTTTAATAATGTTTCGCATAAAAATTTTAAATAAATTTTTATATTTTTCTCTTAAAAAACAATTATTAAGATGTATCCTATCATTTTTCAGGATTAGATGTACGTATATGTATTGAAAATGCAGTGTGACGGTTAAACCCCGGCATTTTTGAGATTTCAATTTTTCCACCGTTGTCGTTTTTGCTCTATACCGGTTAAACAAAGCGACGTAGATAAAAATTTCCTATATAAATTTTGTAGCTAAAGGTTCACTTTTTACAGTGGTATACAACATTTAACTAAAATTATTTATTTTCTTGTTAAAAATCGGCACCGAAAAAAAACTGACGGTTAGGCCCCGGTCTCCCCTACACAAAATTTGACAATTTTAAAAGAATCAAAGAGGGTGCCGTTATTCTACATATTTACCTAAAGCTTTATTGAATTAGCAAATTAATAATTAGTTATAAAAAGTTACTAATTACGTAAAAATTAATAATATTTAAGTAGAAGTGAATTACGCATTACTTAAAAAATTCATAATTCGTCAGAGAAAAATTTCTAGTTACGTAAAAATAAGTATTTAGGAAAAAATAATTTTTTTTTTGCAAATTGGTAATTAGTAGAAATAAATTCTTTATTATTAAAATAATTAATAGTTTGTCAAAAATAGATTACTACTTATTTGAAAATTAATAATTAGTGAAAAATAATTACTAATTTTTTAATAATAAATAATTAGGCTCAGGTAATATATATATCTATATATATAGATATATATATAACATTAACAAGGGGGGGTGTACAGGGATGGGGTAGTAGAAGGAAGAAGGTCTAAGGACAAAAAAGTCAGCAAAGAGGGAGTGTGTTTGTTAGAATAATGGGTAGAGGAAGGGGGATGGTGTCTGGCCAACGGTACAAAGCAGGGAGACGAGGAGGGAGAATTCACGTACGTGGGGGCGAGAGGGGCTTCGGTTATAGATTATTTTTTAGTTAACACAGAGGGGTGGGACCTGTTACAGGATTTTGAGGTCAAAAGTAGGATAGAATCAGACCATATGCCTCTGGTGAGTGTATGGACGTCGAAGGAAGGCCTGAAGGAGGAGGGGAGAAAGGAAGAAAGAAGACAGGTTGAGAGGATAATACAGTGCTGGGACGAGGAGAGCGCAAGAATCTATGCTGGAAGAACGGAGGAGATTAGTTTGTCTGAAGGGGGTTTGCTGGAGAAGTGGGAGGAACTAAGAGGCATGGTGGAAAAGGCGGTAATAAAGAAGAAGGTCAGATGGAGAAAAAGGAAACTAGGCTACAAGA
Organism: Temnothorax nylanderi; assembly: GCF_030848795.1. Classification (NCBI taxonomy): domain Eukaryota; kingdom Metazoa; phylum Arthropoda; class Insecta; order Hymenoptera; family Formicidae; genus Temnothorax; species Temnothorax nylanderi. The sequence continues at coordinate 108,723 of NW_027249512.1, read as the reverse complement.
AATGGTGGGACAGAGAGTGCACCAGAAAGAAAATAAAGGCAGAAAGAAAGCTAAAGAGGTGGAGGAAAGGGAGGGGAAGCAAGGAAGCGGTGCTGCAGGTGAAAAGGGAGTTAGTGAAGCTCTCTGAGAAGAAGAGAGAAGAGTGGAGTAAAAGGGAAATGGAGGAGTTGAATGGAATTAGGACGGAGACAGAAGTTTGGAAATATATCAACAAGGAAAGGAAAGTCAGGGACAAGGTGAGTGAAGAGATACCCATGGAGAGTTGGAGGCAGCATTTTATGGGTGTGTTAGAGGGAACAGATGAAAGGATTCTGGGGGAGGAAAAGAGAGGGGGTGACGATGAGGAGGACCTCACGGACGAAGAGATCGAAAAACAGATAAGGAGATTGAGGAGGGGGAAAGCTGCGGGACCGGACGGCGTAAGGAATGAGGCTTGGATGTTCTGCAGGGGACGGGTAAGAGAAAGGCTGAAGGAGGTGATCAAGGGGGTGTGGAGTGTGGAGAGGAGAAGGTTGGCCGGATTCGTGGAAGGAGGGTGTAATCTCATCGCTGTACAAAAAGGGGGCTAAACAATCCCCCCGCTAATTACAGGGGAATTACCCTATTAAACACGGCCTATAAGATCTATGCGGCGGTGTTGGCGGAGAGATTGATGAAGGAGGTGGTGGAGAAGCAAATTCTTCCGGAGACCCAGGCTGGCTTCCGGAAGGGAAGAGGTGTAATGGATAACGTCTTCATCCTGAATCACTTGGTAGACAGGGAATTGAATGGAGCGGGAAAGAAGGTGAATGCTTTCTTTATCGATCTAAGGGCAGCCTTTGACAGGGTGGACAGGAGTGTGTTATGGAGGGTGATGGAGGAGAGAGGGGTAAGGAGAGGTTTGACGGAGAGAGTGAAGCAGATCTACCAGGAGACTCGTAACAGGGTCAGGGTGGGGGACAAGGAGTCAAGCTCCTTTTGGAAGACAAAGGGGGTGAGACAAGGATGTCCTTTGAGCCCGCTGCTGTTCTCCATCTTCATATCGGATCTGGAAGAGGAGATGGCCAGGGGGTTGGTAGGAGGCATGAGAATTGGACAGGGGAGGATTTGGACACTGGCCTATGCGGATGACGTCGTCCTGCTGGCTAGAGAGGAGGAGGCGCTGGAGGAGGTGATTAAGAGGCTGGAGAAGTACTTGGAGAAGAGGAGGCTGGAATTAAATGTGGGAAAATCAGAGATCATGAAGTTCAGGAGGGGAGGAGGGGTGGCTAGAGAGAAAGACTAGTACTGGAAAGGCCGGAGGATTCAGGAAGTGAAAGAGTTTGAATACTTGGGCTTTATACTGCAGAGAAACGGAGGTCATACGAAACATATTAGGGAGAGGGTAAGAAGGGCAACGTTAGTGATGAAGAAGACATGGAGCTTGGGAGAAAGGAAGTTTGCCAACGATTGGGGAAGGAGGATAATGTTGTTCGATAGTTTAGTAGGAAGCGTGTTGGTTTATGGGGCAGAAGTGTGGGGTTGGTTAGAGCATAGTAACGTGGAAGGGGTGGAGGCACGGTATCTGAAATGGTTATTGGGCCTGGAGAGATGCACACCTGGTTATGTGGTCTTGGAGGAAACCAAGAGGGACAAGATGAGGATAAGGACGGCCAAGCTGGCGGTGAATTTTGAAGAAAAGGCAAGACAAGGACATGGACGGAGAAGATGGGTGGAGGAATTTATTAAGGAAAGGGGGAAAGAGGAACATTGACAAGAGGGAGGTCGGAGAGAGAGGAATACTTAAGCAGGTGTGGAGTACAAGAGGTGGATCTGGAACAATGGAGAGAACAGGGAAGGTGTGTGGCAGAAGAGCTTTGCAGGAAAGATAGGGGGCGTCAAATGGAAGAGCAAGAGATACTAATTGAGGGGGCCAGATACAACAAACGATACAGGAGGATCAGAGTGGCTGGGCTCCCAGAATACTTGAGGAGGGAAGGGGAGAGTGGTAGTCATAAAAGGAGGGCGAGGGCTAGATGTGGGAATAAAGAGTTAGGAAATAGGTACTGGATGCGAGAGGAGGAAAAAAATTGTAACATATGTGGCAGGGAAGAGGGTACTCTGGAACATTTAATGGAAAGGTGCGTATGGAAAAGTTCTAACAGAGTAGTGATGGATGACATTATAGGCGAGAAGGAGACAGAAGGAGGTTATAGATGGCTCAGGCAGTGGGAGGATATAAGGAAAAAGGAGAGTAGGAACAGAAGGGCTGCTCAGAGCCGCGTAGGACAGGGGGTTAGGTTAGGTCGGAAGAGTGTTAATGTGTGTGTGTAGGGGTCGCCTGTAGGAAAGTCCAACCAAGTCCCCGCGAAGGGGAGGGAGGGTTCAGTATGTGAAGGGTCGCCTATGGCCAGGTCGGGTAGAGTAGATGAGGTATTTGTAAAGGGTTGGGTACGTCCCTACAAAACGCCATTTCTGTAATTCTCTGGAATTGGAAATAAACCTTATTACTACTACTATATAACATTAACACAATTATTTTTTTTAAACCACGTTTAACTACAATAATTAAATTATTTGTATTAAACCAATTAATAATTTTAAAAATAAGTAATTTACCTGAGACTAATTATTCATTATTAAAAAAAATAATATTTATTAATAAAAAAATTAATAATTATTATTTACTAATTATTAATTTTCAAATAAGTAGTAATTTATACATGGATTCTGAATTTATTCGCAAAAGAAACGAATGCGCAAATTCTACTCTTACAGAAAAGTTATAAGTTGATTGGCTATCACATGGCTTTTAGTCAATTAACTTGCAACTTTTCTATAAGAGCAGAATTTCTGCAAACGTTTCTCTTGCGAATAAATTTAAAAATCCAACCCCAAGTGCGCGCGCGCGCTGCGCCGCGCCTTAAAAACCTTATTAAGAACATATATAAGGTCTTATTTGAATTTAATTAAATTTAAATTAAGATTCAGAACTTATTAATTTCATATATAATTTCAATTAGATTGAAATTAAATTGAATATATTAATTAAATAAATTCTTATTAAGCCAAATTAAATACGAATATTTTAATGATGAAATGATACTATAAAAAGTACGTATATATACTTTGCATACTACGAAACATATGTACGAGTATACACATCGATTAAGAATATACAACATGTATAGGTACATATGTTCGAGATTTTTAATCGACATGTATATTGGCATTTCTTCTTATATTCTTAATTAGTTTTATATATGGAACAAATATGAGCCATAATAATGCAGTTATTCAGTATTAATTTAAATCAAATAAAATTCAAATAAAGATTTTATTAAGGTCCATATTAAGGGGATCCTATAGTGGCAGTAATTACCGACATTTAGTTAAAAGCATACAACTTTTAATTGGCTTTACGGAATTGCAAAATTCTTGTACAGAATTAAAGTACGCACAAAGATGTAGAGGGCTAGGGTCGGTTTTACATCAAAAACGAAAAAAAAATTAAAAATTTGGGCACATAGTGCTGTCACTGACGACAATATTTGCTTATACAAAAATACTGCAGTTTATATATACAAAATGAGATACAAGCTCTACAAGCTCTACAAGCATCGTGAGCGAAGAACAGAGTGGTTTTACTGCGGGGCGGTCGTGTGTAGATAATCTGTTTGTGGTACAGCAACTGTTGGAAAAAAGAATAGCCAAAGATCTAGAAACGCATATAACCTTTATAGATCTGGAGAAGGCATACGACTCAGTGCCTAGAAATAGATTATGGCAAGTGTTGTACGATGTCGGAATAAATTCCAACATAATCCAAGTGATACAGGAGATGTATGCAAATAACAAAGCTTACATTAAAGAAGGGACAAGGCTCTCCAGACCACTAATACCCACTAAAGGATTACGATAGGGATGCAGCTTATCGCCCACATTGTTCAATATCTATCTTGAAGCAGTCCTAAAGAAATGGAAGGCAAACTGCTGTGGGATGGGCATTCCTGTAGGTCCGACTACACTTTTCACGCTGAGCTTTGCGGACGACCAGGCGGTCTTCTCACAGGATAGCTATGATATGGAATTCATGCTCAAAAGGCTATATCAACACTACGATCAATGGGGACTATGTGTGAACACCAAGAAAACCGAGTATATGGTGGTTAACTCTGTGGCGAGATTCCCTATCCACATTACGGAGGCTCATGAGGTCGGTCAAGTTGATGCTTTCAAGTACCTGGGCACGGTGATAACTAAGGATGAGGGGATTGGCGCAACAAACATCAAAAGTCGTATTGAGCAGGAAAGTGTTGGGATGCTTGAATTCGGTCTGATGGGATAAGAATATCTCTGCCCGGGCTAAAAAGCATATAGGAAGGTCAATGGTGGAGGCGGTCTTGTGTTATGGGTGTGAGGTATGGTCCCTAAATGCAGATACCAGGAGGCGAATAAATGCGGTGGAGATGGACTTTTTTTTTGTTTGTTTACGCGGAAGAGGGGAAATGCCTCGCGCATTTCTGGCCCCGGCTACCAGGATATGTGGGGCTTGCACCCACTAAAAACCCCTCTCCCTGACATACAGCACACCGGACTATAGTCACGCTGCACGGGAGACCAGAGGTATTACTTCATGCAGACATGACAGTCCTCACGCCGAGGCGCTCCCTGGCGAAAATAAGAAGCCTTATAGAGCGTTGACAAACGTTTGGTGAGGGTTTTCTGAGCGTTTATACGCTTTTAAACGTTGTAAGAACACTTACACAACGCTGTTGGGTTGTAAACGCTTTCGGAACGCTTATCAAACGCTGTATAAAACGTTTCGTGAAAATTCTGTAATGCTAAGCCAACGCTTTTCAGAGAACGCTTAGTGAACGCTAATACAACTTCGTATAGAGAGTTTGCTGTCAGACTTTACAAACGTTTATCAAACGCTTTTCCCAACGCCGTAAGACAAGCGTTTTCCCTTTGCTCAGCAAATGCTCTTCTAACGCGGCAAATTGTAGGGCGTTTGTGCAAACGGTTTGAGAACGCTTAAGAAACGCTTTATCCGGCGCCGTAAGACAAGCGTTTTCCTTCCGTTCAACAAACGTTCTTCTAACAATGCCGCTAGGCGGCGCATCTTTCTCGCATTTAAAATACATCTAGCCGCGTATATAAGCAGACCCTCTGCGAGGCGAAAAGCAGATTTTAACATTTAACGCTCTTTCCGCCGTTTCTTCTAACGACAAGAGTAAACGCTTGTTAAACGCTCAATAGAGGCTGCACGCAGTTTCCAATGATGAAAGCAAACGCTTTCGACTTATTAACAGAGGATCTCTAAATGTTTTAGGCCCGGTCTACAATGGATGTATTGTAGGTCGTAAGTCGTAAGAATTGGCCAATCACAGTTAATTATTCTTCGACCGCAAGAAGAACCCTAAAGCGATGCAATTTCCGCTTTTCAAACGCTTTTCAAACGGATTACTGGCCGTTTTCAAACGCTCAACAAACTTCCGTAAACGCTGTGCAAACTTTCAAAACGCTTAATACAAACGTCTTTCAAACGCTAAAACGTTGCAATTTCTGCTTTTTAAACGTTTTACTGACCGATTCTAAACGCTCAACAAACTCCCGCAAACGCTCACGTAAACGCTTAACAAACGCTTATAAAACTTCCTATTTTCGCCAGGGCTCAGAAGGTGGAGATGGACTATCTCAGACGTGGTGCGGGTGTGTTAAGGCTTAGCAGGGTAAAGAACGAAGAGGTTCGGAATAGGATGGGGGCGGAGGAGACGATAATAGAAAGAATCGAAAAACGACACTGTGTTGGTTCGGACACCTTATGCGCATGTCGGAGGACCGCTGGCCCCAAAGGCTGTACAAATGGACACCTCCCGGGACTAGAAAGCGTGGAAGACCTCGAAGATCATGGAATGAGGGAATGGGCGATGCTATGAGAGCCCGAAGATTATCGGAAGAGGATACTCAGGATAGGAGAGGATGGCGATTAGGAACGGGAAAACGGTCACAGGCTGTATAAGACCCCGTTATATATATATATATATATATATATATATATATATATATATATATATATATAGATGCAAGCTCTCTAGGGAAAACATTTAAGAACAATATCATACAATTTGAACTAAGATTAAAAGCCTAGAAAAAAAGTTGCAACTTTTATATGTGCAAAAGCACATGCAGGTTGATAGGATAAGCAGTATTGCGTGTAGCGAGAGATGGCGCAGCGATCGAACAAGGACAGATTACTATAGTTAGACAAGGACAGATATAGAGAAAACAGGATTAAAAATGTTGACATTATCGACATCGAGGAAGTTTGGCCTTCGCTACAGGATCCCCTTAAGTTCATATTTAACTGTTTTTCGCGGGTTGTATTTTGCTGTATTCCATCATTTACTATCCCTCTACACTTATGTATCATGAAATAACCATTAAACCTTTTACACTGTTTGTAAAGAGTGTAATCATTTTACGTAGGTCGATATATATATGATCGCGCTACTTTTACTACGGCGAGAAATCGATTCAACTCACAACGGTTTTGTTAATATTAACAGTAAAGAACTGAAATTACAATACAATGCTAATATGGCATAAAGGCACATAACAGTGTGATTGCGAGCAAGTACCATTTATTCCTTCTATTTTTTCTGACTTCTGGCGGCGAAAATCCTCGCGCGGCGTATTATTATTATTTTCTGTTTCTAAAAGATCCCAGAAACAGTTTCCAATAATTAGTTCAGATTTCGCGAGTAAACCAAAAATGGCTTATTTTTAACATCCTCTCTTTATTTTTTATTTGATTCCTCGAACAATAAAGGATTCACGCGGCTGCAACCCGGAAGCCAAACTCAATGGACATAATTTACGTTAAATTATAAGATTGACTGCTTACATGATATATAAAATAATAACAAGACAAAAGGGCTTGCGAACTAGCAGGTTGTTAATGCTGACATGTATTTAAAATCATAACAATGACTTGACAATAACAAACGTTTCGGCCATAACTGTGGCCTTCTTCAGTGTAGTCGTTAAATTAAAACAATATACCCCCTTATACAATAAAGAATCATTCGCTTACAAATTAGATGGCCTGCTACATTACATCGATTAAAACGCACTCGCTTACATACGCTCACACCCTACGCACATCGCCTCGGTCAGATCGCAGCTCGTAGACATATCGCGTCTGGTAATACTTCGACATGTGTCGTTCGAGAAGCGTTTCCGCGAGCGAAGGGCATCCATTCTTATCGTATTGTGAAGACGGGGTAGGGACGGATTCCTTCTCATTATGATTCTGCGAAGGCTCGAAGGATTACCAGACGCGATATATCTGCGAGCGGCAAACTGACTTTACGAAGGCTCGAAGTATTACCAGACGCGATATGTCTACGAGCTGCGATCTGACCGAGGCGATGTGCGTAGGGTGTGAGCGTATGTAAGCGAGTGCGTTTTAATCGATGTAATGTAGCAGGCCATCTAATTTGTAAGCGAATGATTCTTTATTGTATAAGGGGGTATATTGTTTTAATTTAACGACTACACTGAAGAAGGCCACAGTTATGGCCGAAACGTTTGTTATTGTCAAGTCATTGTTATGATTTTAAATACATGTCAGCATTAACAACCTGCTAGTTCGCAAGCCCTTTTGTCTTGTTATTTATTTCAAGCGAACATTATACATTATTGTTTATAAAATAATAACTTGAGAATTTATATTAAGAATGTTCTGGAGAGTTTGTCAAAGTGCTACGAAGTTAATGAAAATTTAATATCATATTCTGTATTATGTTTCAAAGTTCGGGGCCAAATTTTAGATTGATTCACAATTTAGATAAAAACTTATTAATTTTTGAATATCCAAGTTTTAACACGTAACCTTATGGCGTTACAGAGAAAAGTGTACCCAAAACTAAAAACATTACCCAAGTAACACATCGCAGTCAAAATGATGTCATTTTGACTGCGATGGTGTTATTTGGATAAAAAATGCTACTAATATAGGGTAACTCCGGTATATACACCGCACCGCACCTAAGGAAAACTTAATTTATCGAGTACTATTTACTGTGTTTAAGGCAAATAAATTATACCAATAAAAACTTTATACTGTCTACTACTATAAAGAAAATTAGAAATATGAAATATTTATTCTTTGTATTTAACAAAAAAAAACGTTTAGAGACCCTTGCATTTTTGCCATATATCCCATAGGGGTGAGATAAATGATATTCATAGGTGGAATATACGCCTTACAAAAAATTACAAGTATATAATGTTTATAAATGAAGCAATAAAATGTCATAATAAGTTATAAAATGTGTGTAAAAAGTTTATTAAGGTTTAAGAATAATAAACAAATTATAAAACTGAAAAATTTTAAAAAGAAAATAGACGAACGATAGATGCATTAAAGGTTATTGTTATATGATCCAAAAAAAAGAAAGAAAAAGAACACATAGGAGATTTCGATTTTTACAGAGTGTACTTACTATGGCATAAATCCCGCACGCTAAAAATGCCATATATCCTAAACAGGTGGGATATAAGATATCAAGCTAAATAAAGAATACAAGAGCTATGCACTTGTATTTTGCTGTATTCCTCCTTTACTATCCCTTTACACTTATGTATCACGAAATAACCATTAAACCTTTTACACTCTTTACAGTAATCATTTTACGTAGGTCGTGATATATGATCGCGCTACTTACTACGGTGAGAAATTGATTCAACTCACGACGGTTTTGTTAATATTAACAGTAAAGAACTGAAATTACAACACATAACTAATATATAGCATAAAGGCACATAACAGAATAATTGCGAGCAAATACCTTCATTCCTTCTATTTTCTCTGACTTCGGTGGCGTAAATCCCCGCGCGGCGTAAATCCCGGAGTTACCCTAATAATATTTTACACACAAGTATACTCCGTTCAACAAGAGATTGAGAGTAAATCGGATGAAAACTCGTCCGTCTCGCGCAGGTCTCCCCCCCCCCCCCCACAGAAGGCCTAGAAAGCCCCCCTTTACACTGCCGTGCCGTATACGAACGCGCTACGCTCTCCCCACTTTGCCCACCTATGCGCAAAACCACTCTCAATCTCTCGTTGAACGGAGTATAGATCATCAACATACAAAAATATAGCAACAAAAATTGAAACTTGCAAAAATTTTTTTTCTCGAGATTTTCTTTGAAAAAAAATAGTAATAACAGTTATTTACAGTCACTAAATCTATGTCTTTTAGATTCTATTAGATTTGCCATATCTATTTACATACATTTTCTTGTCATTGGATTCCTGGAGAATTAATATATCGGTGTTTTTAATATTTCCTGCATACTTTTGGGATGGTGCCTCCAGAACATCCTTAATTCATAATTATATATAATTTTCTCCTACTCACGTTTTTGATATTCTAATAGCGCCATCCAGGGAAACTCGCTGAGTTCGGTGCGTTCACCGCCGACGATTCTCTGCGACAAGTCGCGGCCGCAGTCGTTCGGCAGCAGCGGATTATTCGCCAGATCTATCTGAGTATTTTCGTCAGACTGCGGAGTGGTTGGTTCCAAGTTCCATCCCTGCGTAGTCCCAGGGTTCGTCACAAGGCCGCCCGGACGGGTGTCGATGCTCGCGCTGTCGATGCAGCACACCAGCGGATTCGAGCCCTCAAAGCCACAATGATTGCGCCTCAGATAGTCAATGGCCTGCTCCCGCGATTGTTGTAGAATATTAGACACCATTGCACAGTCACGCGCGATTATGCATGCGCCCACCTGGCCGTTGACTCTACAGTCCGTCCGCGAACTTTGGTACTCTACGAAAAAGAAGAATAAAACGTCAGGGAAAAAAGTATTATTGATAAGAAATACAACCAATTATCATATTATCAATATTAGAATCGCGAATAAGTCTATTCAGCTTTTAGTTTTAAGAACAAATTAAAAGTTAATTGCCTCTTAGCGGAAATACCGCGATTCTTGATTTAGTGATGGCTTACGTAAAAAGCTTTTTCGAATTGGAAGGTAATTATACTTCGTATAATAGCGTCGTTTTAATAATACATGCAATGTTTTTTTTTATGTCTCGTTATCCATCTACCCCAGTAAAACAGATACGTAAAATCCACGTTTTTTTCACGTGGATCATCTACATAGAATTTACGTGGACAGACTAGTGGACCATCCGCTCAAGAACGGTACAAAAATCCAAGTGAAATCTACATATGAAAATTCCACGAATTTTCCACGCAAATTCTAGTTTTATAATGGAGTGGATTTCTTCCATTCCATTATCCCTTCCATTCCATTCCATTCCATTCCATTATCCATTCCATTCCAGTAATCGCGCCCAATGTTGCTTGACTTTTCGCTGATCGAACGGATTAACGGTGACCTCTTAGCTCCAACGCTTTCTTCTTGCTTACCCGAGAAAAAAAATGGGTATAATATGGTCAGATGTAAAAATATATTATTAGATATGAAAAGATCTAAAGATATAAAAAGATCTAATTTTATATGAATTTTATATGATCATATATAATCAGATCCGAAATTTGGCGTGATATGATCATATCTTTATGTAATCATATTCGACTTGATCTTACTATATATGACAATAGATCTGTTGTCATATATAATAAAATCAAATCAAATATTATAATTACATAAAGATTATACATATATAATCATGTTCAACCAGATCAGTTATCATAGGTATAATAAGATCAAGTAGAATATGATTACATAAAGATATGATCATATCGCGCCAAATTTCGGATCTGATTATATATAATCATATAAAATTCATATAAAATTAGATCTTTTCATATCTAATATAATTCTTTTCATATCTAATAATATATTTTTACGTCTGACCATATTATACACATTTTTTTCTCGGGTATACTCATATAATAGGGTAACTTCGGTATTTATCCCCGCCGCGCGGGGATTTACGCCGCAGAAGTCAGAAAAAATAGAAGGAATGAAGGTATTTGCTCGCAATTATTCTGTTATGTACCTTTATGCTATATATTAGTTATGTGTTGTAATTTCAGTTCTTTACTGTTAATATTAACAAAACCGTCGTGAGTTGAATCGATTTCTCACCGTAGTAAGTAGCGCGATCATATATTACGACCTACGTAAAATGATTACTGTAAAGAGTGTAAAAGGTTTAATGGTTATTTCATGATACATAAGTGTAAAGAAATAGTAAAAGATGGAATACAGCAAAATACAAGTGCATAGCTCTTGTATTCTTTGTTTAGCTTGATATTTTGTATATTCCACCTGTTTAGGATATATGGCATTTTTAGCGTGCGGAATTTATACCATATAGTTCAAACACTCTGTAAAAATCGAAATCTCCTATGTGTTCTTTTTCCTTCTTTTTTTGGATCATATAACAATAACCTTTAATGCATCTCTTGTTCGTCTATTTTCTTTTTAAAGTTTTTCAGTTTTGTAATTTGTTTATCATTCTTACACCTTAATAAACTTTTTACACATATTTTATAACGTACATATTATGACATTTTATTGCTTCAGTTATAAATATTACTTGTAATTTTTTATATAAGGCGTATATTCCACCTATGAATGTCATTTATCCCACCCTTATGGGATATATGGCAAAAATGCAAGAGTCTCTAAAAGTTTTTTATGTTAAACCCCGGCGAAAATGAGAAGTTTCGTGAACGTTTCTTTGGCGTTTACGTGAGCGTTTGCGGGAGTTCGTTGAGAGTTTGGAAACGGTCAGTAAAGATTTCATAGAGCGAAAATTCGCACACTGCAGCGTTTGAAAGGCGTTTGTACATAGCGTTTTTGAGAGTTTGCACAGCGTTTACATGACATATGACGTTTGCTGAGAGTTCTTTAAAACATTTATAGATCCTCTGTTAAGCATTTAATAGGCGTTTACGGCTACGGTTTCAGCATTCCTCTTCTCCTTTCTTTCAATAAAAAAAGAAGGAGAAGAAGAACGTTTCAAAACATTTGTAGCGTCAAGTGGGCCGCAGCTTACTTTTATCATTGGAAACTGCATACAGCTTCTATTGAGCGTTTAACGAGCGTTTACTCTTGTCGTTAGAAAAATAATTTTTATTAATGATAATGGAGGTTTCGAAACCGAATCTACTTTTCGCCTCACAAGTCTGCTTATATACGCGGCTGGATGGATTTTAAATGCGAGAAAGATGCGCCGCCTAGCGGCGTTGTTGGAAGAGCGTTTGCTAAATGGAAGGAAAACGCTCGTGTTACAGCGTCGGGAAAAGCGTTTTTAGGCATTTCCAAGCCGTTTGCGTAAACGCTCTATACGCTAGCAGCGCTATCTACTGTAATCCCTTACGAAAAAGTAGTACTAGCAATCAGTACTCAGTACTGAGTGATCCGTACTCGTAGTATTGAGAGTATTAGTATGTTAATACTCATGAATACTGCAGAATGGTCAGTACTGTGTCTGTCAGTGCTTACAGTACTGGCAGTACTACAAGCAATAATACTCATTAGTACTTCAAAGTATTGAAGTGGTCAGTACTTTATCAGATTAATATTCGGAGTACTATCATGATAGTACTGCCAGTACTGTAAGAAACTAATAGGCACAGTACTGACCATTCTGCAATATTCATGAATATTAACATACTAATACTGTCAATACTACGAGTACTGATTGCTAGTACTACTTTTTCGTAACGTATCTTGGAAATACTAAATTAATAAAATACTAAATTAACACACTAAACTATCAATATGACGTTATTTTAATATCATCTAGACTCTTTGTTCTACTTGGATAGTACTGCGTAAGTAGGGGAGAGTGGGCTCCCTTGAGCCACGGGGTCCAATGTGACAGTGCGAGTTTTCTGTATTAACGTTTTGCAAAATAGTGACGGTGGGTATGAAAACTTTCGTTTTCACAAAACATATAACTTCCATCAAAAAATTATGCCGAAATAAGCATATATACTTTAGTTAAAGGCAGATATGTAATTGGAGCCTTGCAAAGTAAATTTTTACTTGTCATAACTTTTTGGTATGTATGGATTTCTAGGGATTCTACAGTTTAAAAAAATTCATAAGGTTCAAAAACGTTTAATTGTTCTGTATCTGAAATATTTACGATAAATAATATCGATGTTCAGTGGGGTCCAATGTGACGTAGGTTGATGGGGTCCTCTGTGCCACGCTTACAGAACTATCTAACCTACCTACGTGACAGCGCGAGTTTCCGTAGTGTGTTTCGATCGCGGAATAGTAAATGTTAGTGCCTAAATTTTCCTATAAAATGAAATAATTTCCATCGATAATCATATTCACACTTTCATTTTCTCTTTTTTTCACCCTTTAGTTACAGATCACATGTAATCGAGTCGCTGTGAGGCAATATTCGTTGATCTCTGCTAGGTTACGACAAAAAGTGAGGTTATAGGACTTTGTTTTCAGTTTTCAATTTCTTAGGTCATCTGATGAAACAAATATGACACGATTATTGATAAATTGGTTCTCTAGCACAGTCTTGGTTTTTCAATTGACCAAAGATTTGTAATAAACAGAATTTAAACAGATCTCTTCTACGTGTCACAGGGTACCCTACCTTTCACATTACATGTCACAGTGTACCCTACGCTATGGCTCAATCGACCCCATGCGTGGGGTCCACTGTGACAAACGCAGCATTTCGAAATATCATTATTTTTGCAAAATATTTCTGAAAATTTACTTCTTAAATCATTTACAAACAAAGTTTATTATATTAAACATCGAATAGTCTCATTTATATTATAATAAAGTTATTAAAAATCATTTGTGATTTGAAAGAACGTGGTTCAAGGGTGCCCACTCTCCCCTACTGCGCCTGTACCACACGTTAGTATTCCACGATTATTCGATAAGTACTAAAAGATTACTGGAGGGAGTACTGGAGGGAATACTGGTGGGAGTACTGGAGGGAGTACTGGAGGGAGTACACTAGAGGAAGTACTGAAGGGAGTACTGAATGAGTATTGGATGAGTACTGGGAAGGAGTACTGACGAAGTCAGTAATAGTTCCTCTGATCGAACTTCTACTCCTGATCGGTTTGGTAAGTTTTATATGTATAAAATGTTTTTGTTGGTTAAACTTTTGTAGGAGTAATATCTAGAAGTTATTTAAGTTCCTTTATTAATAATAATATGTGTAGATGTTAATAGCAACAGTGCTGATGAAAACATCACTGATGTTATCACGAAGAAAGATAATATACCAATAGATGCAACAAATATTGCTGATACATCTCTGACTTCTGATTGTGGTCGATTTGGTAGGTTTTTTATTTCTAACTTGTTTTTTAAATTCAGTAGTTACAATTTTTTAGTATTTATTTTTAATATTTAAATTGTTAACTGTCTTTATAGTTTAGTAATAAAGTATAGTCTCAATTATTTGGTTGTTTTGTAATTTTTTAATTTTTATAAGCTATTTCGAATACTAAAATCTTGTGTTTCTAGTTCTACGGAAAATATTGCAATTACTAGTGACCATTAAACAACAAAATGAAGATTTAATGAAAGCAGTACGTAATAAAAATCATACTCAACTATTGACTACATTAATACCAGAAGATTTTCCAGTAAAATTGCCATTAATGTCAAACAATCATATTTTAACATTAGAAGAATATTTACAAAATAATGACAATTTGTCCGCTTTGGTAAGTTAAACGAAAAAAAAGTTCTTTATTTGTATATACTTTCTATATTATTCTGTAATAATTTATGCCAGAGAGAGAGAGAGAGAGAGAGAGAGAGAGAGAGAGAGAGAGGGAGAGAGAGAGAGGGAGAGAGAGAGAGAGAGAGAGAGAGAGAGAGGGAGAGAGGAGAGGGAGAGGGAGAGGGAGAGGGAGAGGGAGAGGGAGAGGGAGAGGGAGAGGGAGAGGGAGAGGGAGAGGGAGAGGGAGAGGGAGAGGGAGAGGGAGAGGGAGAGGGAGAGGGAGAGGGAGAGGGAGAGGGAGAGGGAGAGGGAGAGGGAGAGGGAGAGGGAGAGGGAGAGGGAGAGGGAGAGGGAGAGGGAGAGGGAGAGGGAGAGGGAGAGGGAGAGGGAGAGGGAGAGGGAGAGGGAGAGGGAGAGGGAGAGGGAGAGGGAGAGGGAGAGGGAGAGGGAGAGGGAGAGGGAGAGGGAGAGGGAGAGGGAGAGGGAGAGGGAGAGGGAGAGGGAGAGGGAGAGGGAGAGGGAGAGGGAGAGGGAGAGGGAGAGAGAGAGAGAGAGAGAGAGTGAGTGATTTATTATTAATTAGTCAATGACTACATATATACAGCTTATAACATGTCTGTTGTTTGTTAAGTTCGCAGGCGTCTAACAAATTCCTTTATATTATCTGCGCTTTTGATATACTCGCTTAAACTATTGTACAGTTTCAATCCATTACTAAAAATGCTTCTTTGCGCATTTGTCGTATTACTCACTTTTATACATAAATCATTTTTCCTACGCGTATCATATTCATGATGTTCACGCTGCCTACTTAATTTACATTGCAGGTACTCCGGTGCTTTACCTAATACTATCTTATGTATAAAAATACAAACATTTCTTTTAATTCTTTGTTTTACTGTTTGGAAACATAAGGCCTCCAACATAGAATCTATTGGCGTGTAAATATTGCATCTAATTATTGCTCGCATTGCCTTATTCTGGCATATTTGTAGTTTCCTAATCTGGCTCTCATTCATATTATACATCAAAGTGCTGCAGTATTCAAAGTGTGGTGCAATTATGCTCTTATATATTTGGCATCTCGTGTTATCATACAATAGTTTTCCTATTCTCCATAGCAAACTTACTTTTTTGTTAACTTTTTTTACAGATATAATCTACATTTTCTTTAAAATTTAGATGCTCATCTATTATCATACCCAAATATTTGAAAATTTTAACGCGTTCTATATATATATTGTCCATTTTGATTCCCTCTTTATACTCGACTTGTTTTCTTATTCCCTTTATAATCATAAATTTCGTCTTCTCTATATTTATTTTTAGTTTATTAACATTAAACCACTTGCTGAGTTTCTGCAGCACTATATTTAATTCGTTAATAATATCATCAACATTATCTCCTTCACGATACACTATCATGTCATCTGCAAAAAGCCTTATGTTTCTGAATATCTTAATAATATCGTTTATGTATATAATAAATAACAGTGTCCCTAATACTGTTCCTTGCGGAACTCCTACGTTAGCATCTATTTCATCTGACAACACACCATTATATTTGACTTGCTGTTTTCTATTAGTTAGATAACTTTTAAACCATTTTAGAACTGTTTCTTGTAGCCCGTATTTTTCTAGCTTCTGTAACAAAAGTTCACGGTCAACCGTCTCAAACGCTCTTCTAAGGTCTATAAATACAACTACTATATACTTATTGTTATCACAATCTTGTTTCCAATCAGATACCGTGCACTGTAATGCTGTCTCGCAAGAATAACCGTTCCTAAATCCTGATTGATACTGTGTTAATAACTTATTTTCTTCAAAATACTTATAAATTTGTGTTTTAACTACCGTTTCTAATACCTTTTCATAAATTGGTAAGACGTTTATAGGTCGAAAATTTTCACATTTATCTGTATTTAGAATTTTCGGTATTGGTACTATTTGTGAAGTTTTCCATTTGCTTGGGAATTCCCCTAGCGATAATGAGGTATTAATGATATGTATGAATTCCTTTTCAAATGTATTAACTACTTTTTGCAATATTTTAGTTGATATTCCCTCACTAGTTCCTTTCTTATTCTTATTCATATTTTTCATAATATACCTGAGTTTATCCGCATTTATCTCCTGAAATTTCCCAATATTTACTTGTGTGTTTATATCACAGTTTAATTCCGTATCATTATCTGAAACTATACTATTTCTTATTTCATAAATACTATTAACAAAGTACTCGTTAAATTTATTTGCTATTTGTTGGTTTTCTCTGAGCCGTGTGTTGCAAAATACTACACCATTATTGTTTTGGTTTTTTACTCCCTTTCCATACACTAATTGCTTAATTACTCTCCAAAGTTTTAAACTATCTTGTTTGCAATTATCTATTTTGCTTTCATACCAGCTCTTTTTAGCCTTACGAACTACATCAACAACCAAGTTTCTCTTTTCTTTATATAGATTCCAATCTAATTCAGTTCTCGAATTAATAGCTACCATGTATAACCTATCTCTCTCTTTTATTAATTGTCTAATGTTTCCTGTAAACCATGGCGCCTGACTTATCTTATAATAAGAGAGAGAGAGAGAGAGAGAGAGAGAGAGAGAGATTATTGTTTTTATTATGGTCTCTGCTATAATTAATAGATATATTTTGTTCTTAGATGGTTTAGGTATAAACTTAGTAAATTTTACAATAATATTTCTTAACAATAAAAATATAATAATAAAATATAAAAATTAGCCCGCTTCTGTAGTATTTGAAAAATATAAATAAATACAATATACATAGATATGAGTATAGATTAAATAGATCCTAATTTTATTCTATGTTCAACTTTTTTGTGTTTTATACTTCATAAAACTTAATATTTTTTTAGAGTTCCTATTTAACTTCTTTAGGAGGCACTAATATAATTTCTCGAACAAATCGAATATTGAGAACTATCTTTACTGACAACTTAGCATGCCAATATAATTTTATAGGCAATAGAAAAAAATTTGCATTTAGCAAATTACATTTATGTAAATGTATTATAAGTAAGTATTTGCAATATTATAAATTTTAAATTACTTTTTATACAACATAGGCAAATTAAATAAATTAAATAAATATAGTCAATTTTATGCCTGTGTGTTTTAAACTTGTTTCATCAAATTTAAATTTGTTAATATTCTTTTAAAGATCTTAAAGAATTACATTAATAACATGTTATATTCTGTTATATTTTAAAGTGATTTTTTTCTTATTATAATTATAACTTTTAGGAGCTATTAAAATATGTGAACCACAATCTTCAGAGAAGGAAGTTGAAGATGCTATAAAAGTATGGTTGAAACATGCTCCACAACGAGAACAACAAAAAAATAAAAGTAGGATTGAAACATGCTCCACAGCGAGTACATCAAAAAAATAAAAGAAATACTGTTTAAATCTCTTTAAAAACAGAAGTTAGTATTTTATATTATTTTTTAATATATGCAGTATTTGAATATTTTTAAAATGTTAAAAAGGAAGGACCAAGTAGGAAAGCGTCAATTTTACCGACGTATCAGACATGATGTTCTAAGTATATGTAATGAAATAAGTTTGTGTTCTAACAATGCGAAGCAATCACATAATGTTTTAAGTACTAGAAAGGCTAGTTCATGTTTTGATAATTTCAATATTAATTCTCAAGATGTAAAAGATGATGCAAAATTTGCTTTACATGAAGATAATGATAATCTCCCTTCTCTACATTTAAATAATGTACTCGATGACGACAGTTATACAGCTAATAGCGTACTTGATATATCCGAAGAATGTTCTGATTTTCATAATTTTCAATTTGCAGCGAATAATTTTGAGTTAGAAAGCACACATGTTTTTGATTTAAAAGCAGCTTTAGCAGAATGGTCTACAAAATTTAAAATTTCTCATACTGCTATCAATAGTCTTTTGCATATTCTGGTTCCATCACATCCCGAATTGCCTGTAAATGCTAAAACCTTATTGAAAACACCTAAATCTACAGTTGTTAAACAATTAGATAATGGCGAATATTGCCATCTTGGTATAAAGTCTGGGTTAGAAAATATTTTTTCAGTAAAATATTGTTTAAATAACACAATTGATTTAAGTTTTAATTTTGATGGTGTGCCTTTATTTCATAGTAATAATATACAAATATGGCCAATCTCATGTTTAGTAAAAAATATTAAAAGTAAACCATTCATTGTAGGTATATTTTGTGGAAATGCTAAACCCAAACCTCTTGATAAATATTTAGATGATTTTGTGAACAAACTTTTAGATTTATTACAAAATGGATTTAATTTTAACAATAGAAGATATCTTATTAAAATTCACAGTATAATATGTGATGCACCTGTCAGAGCATACATAAAATGTATTAAATCTCACGGAGGATACCACGCATGTGATAAATGCACAGAAAATGGAGAATTTCATGGTCGAGTAGTATATCTTAGTACAAATGCAAAACTTCGGACAGATACATCATTTCTTTTGCAAGAAGATGAAGAACATCATATGGGTAATTCTCCATTATTAAAGTTAAATATTGGAATGGTCTCTATTTCAATAGATTACATGCATGATGTATGTTTGGGTGTAATGAGAAAAATTTTATGTATATAGATTGGTATCACTCGAAATACTAATATAAGACTAAGATTGCGTAGTCGTCTCGTTAACATGATGTCGGATCACTTAATTTCGTTAAAACCATTTATACCGGTTGAATTTAATAGAAAACCTCGTAGTTTAAATGAATTGCAACGATGGAAAGCTACCGAGTTGAGAACTTTTTTAGTATACTTGGGTCCACTTATTTTAAAAGATGTACTTGACTTAGCTGTATATGAACATTTTGCATTACTGAATTGTGCAGTAACAATAGGGGAGACCGGGGCTAAAAGGTCAACGGGGTTGAAGTGTCAAATCAAATATCTCGGAACCTGTATATTGTGCGAACTCGCTATTAACATTGTAAACGCTGCTTATGGTACCCATGTGACCAACGGAGTTTCGGCAGGTTACCTGCCGTGTTATGATTTTTACGAGGGCAAACGTGTTTTCGGAAGGTGAAAGTGAAATTTTCTGCGCGTGGAAATATTGTAATATCCGCAATAATATTTGCTCTCCAAATCTCGCGGTACGTGATTATAAAGAGTAATGCATGCTGAACACGAATCCAGTGTAGTTTTTTCATTATCGTTGATGTCTAATATTTCGTGGGCGATCAAACCTGAAACTTGTGTTTGGGGCTAATCAGTCAGTAAGCACCCGGGGCTGGTCAGTCACTGTGGCGCGCCGGGCGCACGACTTCAGCTCACGGCGAATTCGCCAATTTCAGGTTAGGTTTCCCTTGAGCGTGATTCTGTCTTCCCTTGCACGTGCGTCAGTTTGTATAGGAGGGAAATAGTACGCACGTATCGTCGCAAAACGGGTGTTTTGGCCGACCGAAAAGATGGCGGACCGTTGTTTTTGAGATCGCTCGCGCTCACGGCACGTCGGCGAGGTACGGCGAGGCACGGCACGGCTCTGAGATCCCGCGATTTCCGCGCGAGAGTTGACATGCCGCGCGCGCGGTAGATCGTCGTTGTTAGTCGTTGTGTCAGTGACAGTCGCGCGTGCGACCGCATCGTCCAGCGTTCGCCGCATCGTCTCGGCGTCATTGTCGCCGGCGTTGTAGTGGTGGTGGTGTCGGTGGTGGTCATCGTCGTCGTCGTCGTCGTCGTCGTGGTGGTCATCGTCGTCGTCGTCGTCGTCGTCGTCATCGTCGTCGTCGTGGTGGTCGTGGCCGTCGTCGTCGTGGTGGTCGTGGCCGTCGTCGTCGTGGTGGTCGTGGCCGTCGTCGTCGTCGTCGTCGTCGTCGGCGCGTCGAGGAATCGGCGCGAGGACGCCGTCGAGTCGGTAAAATGGTCGCGCTCCACCGCGAGCTTTTCTAACCCCCCTGTCGCTATTTATCGCTCCCCCGCGAGAAACGCGGCTTGGTTAGGTTGCTCGAGGGTCCGCGCTGATCCTATGGCACCGGAATCCTATCATTTTTCAGGATTAGATGTACGTATATGTATTGAAAATGCAGTGTGACCGATTAGCCCCGGGGGGGGGACCGATTAGCCCCGGCATTTTTGAGATTTCAATTTTTCCACCGTTGTCGTTTTTGCTCTATACCGGTTAAACAAAGCGACGTAGATAAAAATTTCCTTAATAAATTTTGTAGCTAAAGGTTTACTCTTTACAGTGGTATACCACATTTAACTAAAATTATTTATTTTGTTGTTAAAAATCGGCTCCGAAAAAAAACTGACCTTTTAGTCCCGGTCTCCCCTACTCTTATCTGAAAAATATATTTTACAATTTGGCCTTGATTTTACACGTAACTTATTAAATCTTTCCGTAAATCACAGTAAAAAAATTTACGGAGTGGAATTTCTTGTATACAATGTACATGCACTCTGTCATTTGCCTGATGAAGTTCAGAAATATGGGCCTTTGGACGTGTTTTCCGCATTTCCATTCGAAAATTATTTTGCTGAAGTTAAAGAGTTAGTTAGATCACCTCATAAACCACTTCAACAAATTTGTAACAGATTGCATGAAACTTCACTTTTAGGCGTACAAATAACTGAAGAAATGTCATTAATACATTTTATGGAACATATAGAAGGCCCTTTGCTTCATAGAGTACTAGTTTATAAACAATATAAAAAAATTAAATTTAAAGACTGTATGTTTTCTATAAGTAGCTATTCTTTACCAGATTCATATTTTCTTACAAAAGAAAATAAAGTTATTCGAATTGACAATATTATTCTAAATTCAGAAAACACAACACTTTTGCTAGGAAAGGAGTTCCAATTTTACGATACTTTTTATAATTACCCAATTGATTCCAAATTGTTAAATATTTATATTCTGGATCAATTATGACTAAATTTAGAGGTTTGGCCTATTGATAGCATTATGGCTAAAGTTATGCTACTTCCATTCAAAAACAAATGGGTGTGCTTTCCTATAGTTCATAGCAATGCGTAATTATTTTTCTTTAGTACGTTACTTAACAAAGCTTGCGTTTTCTATTATTTATATATTTTCAATGTATATTTTGTTATTTTAATTTTCATTTTTATGTCGTTTTCATATGAATATCTATATTTGTAAAAAGTAGTGAGTTGATTATACTGTGTTACTCCTAAACACTTAAATTAGAAGCAAATTATATTTTTTGTTATTTATGTGTAGTAATAATGTGCAATGCATTTTTATGTTTTTAAATTAAACACACAAATAATTATATTTTTTTATGATATATGCATATATATGTACGTATAATTGACTATATAAGTTTATTTTCTGCGATGATAAATGTAACTTAACTTATATATAATTCTATATATGTATAAGTTCATTTGCTATAATAATAAAATACAAATGTCATGTAATTTCTGACCAGTTTATTTTCTGTGATGTGTTAAGTAAAGATGCGATGTAATTTCTTACAAGTTTATTTTAAGTAAAAATGCCACATAAAAATAGAAACATTTAAAAAATGTGCTACGTAATACATATTTATAAACGAAGATTTGCAGGAACCAATACTCAGAGGCTTCTAAATGATTTATATTATTCTCCAAGCCATCAAATCCGTTAAATCCTTATTTCCTTAGCATAATGCATAATAAATATATTAAACATTTAAAATAGATAAACGCTGCGTTCGGTTTGGGCGCTCACGCGCTGTAAGCATCATTCTATCTTCGTTGCACATCGAATATCAAACGAAGATAGAGCGATGCTTACAGCGCGTGAGCGCCCAAACCGAACGCAGCCATAATAAATGTTGTATGATAGTATTTTTATATTAAATAATATTCGTGAAATGACGTACGTTTCTCGACATAGTTGTGCCGTGATTTTGACGTCATAAGTATCACGTCATCGGTCTGTGACTTATAGCCGTCATTATGACTTCGTTTTTGACGTCTTTTATGACGTCAGTTTCGTCATGTTAATGACTTAAAAATGACGTTATATTGACGACATCTTGCTACCTGGGTTCATGGACTTTCTTATCGTAGTGAGCTTCAAAACCATGGTGAAAATAGGAAGTTTCATAAGCGTTTGTTAAGCGTTTACGTGAGCGTTTGCGGGAGTTTGTTGAGCGTTTAGCATCGGTCAGTAAAACGTTTAAAAAGCAGAAATTGCAACGCTTTAGCGTTTGAAAGACGTTTGTATTAAGCGTTTTGAAAGTTTGCACAGCATTTTCACAGCGTTTGCACAGCGTTTACGGGAGTTTGTTGAGCGTTTGAAAACGGCCAGTGATCCGTTTGAAAACCGTTTGCGGAAATTGCATCGCTTTAGGGTTTGAAAGGCGTTTTTTGAGAGTTTGCACAGCGTTTACATGACGTATGACGTTTGCTGAGAGTTCTTTAAAACATTTAGGGCCGGTTGTTCCAACCTGTTGGTAATCTAACTAATAGTTAAATCATATGTCTATCTTTGTCTAATGTAAAGGATAAACAAAGACATATATATGATTTAACTATTAGTTAGTTTACCAAAAGGTTGGAACAACCGGCCCTTAGAGATCCTCTGTTAATAAGTCGAAAGCATTTGCTTTCATCATTGGAAACTGCGTGCAGCCTCTATTGAGCGTTTAACGGGCGTTTACTCTTGTCGTTAGAAGAAACGGCGTAAAGAGCATTAAATGTTAAAATCTGCTTTTTGCCTCGCAGGGGGTCTGCTTATATACGCGGCTGGATGTATTTTAAATGCGAGAAAGATGCGCCGCCTAGCGGCATTGTTAGAAGAACGTTTGCTGAACGGAGGGAAAACGCTTGTGTTATGGAGTCGGGAAAAGCGTTTCTTGGGCGTCTCCAAGCCGTTTGCGTTAACGCCTTATAAAACGTTCACTGCGCCTCTACAATTCGCCACATCGGAAGAGCGTTTGCTGAACGGAGTGAAAACGCTTGTCTTACGGCGTTGGGAAAAGCGTTTGATAAACGTTTGTAAAGTCTGACAGCAAATTCTCTATACGAAGTTGTATCAGCGTTCACTAAGCGTTCTCTGAAAAGCGTTGGCTTAGCATTACAGAACTTTCACGAAACGTTTTATACAGCTTTTGATACAGGAGGGAAAACGCTCGTGTTACAGCGCCGGATAAAGCGTTTCTTAAGCGTTCTCAAACCGTTTGCACAAACGACCTACAATTCGCCGCATTAGAAGAGCATTTGCTGAGCAAAGGGAAAACGCTTGTCTTACGGCGTTGGGAAAAGCGTTTGATAAACGTTTGTAAAGTCTGACAGCAAACTCTCTATACGAAGTTGTATCAGCGTTCACTAAGCGTTCTCTGAAAAACGTTGGCTTAGCATTACAGAATTTTCACGAAACGTTTTATACAGCGTTTGATAATTAAGCGTTCCGAAAGCGTTTACAACCCAACAGCGTTGTGTAAGCGTTCTTACAACGTTTGAAAGCATATAAACGCTCAGAAAACCCTCACCAAACGTTTGTCAACGGTCTATAAGGCTTCTTATTTTCACCAAGGTATTCAGGATCAATATTTTCAGATACTTTGAATACATGACGACTCTTTACAAGTCGGCTACCTTTTGAAATACTTTTCGATCGAAATCCATCAGATTTTATTGCTTGAAATCCACATTGAATAATAACCATTTTGAATAGAGGAAAGTCCCCTATTATGAGACAGGATCCTAATATGAGATATTTTAAGCTAAAAGGCCCTATATAGGCCCCATCTGTTGATCCCACCATGTAAAAAACCCGCCATCTCATATTAGGATCCCTATCTCATAATAGGGGACTTTCCTCTAATATTATTTAACATCTTAATATCTTCTACTATTAGTGTGTAATTTGTTATTGAGAAAACACCCAAAAAGTGTACAATTGTGCCGCCCAGATAGCGCTTTCGTCGCCCCCCTGCAGTACGCATCTAGCGTATAATTCGCCGCATTGAAAAAGTATTTGCTGAACGGAGAGAAAACACTTGTCTTACGGCGTTGGGAAAAGCATTTGCTAAACGTTTGAAAAGTCTGACAGCAAACTCTCTGCACGAAAGTGAATCAGCGTTTACTAAACGTGCTCTGAAAAGCGTCTCCTCAACATTGCAGAACTTTCACGAAAAACGTTATATATAGCGTTTGATAAGCGTTTTAAAAGCGTTTAAAACCTAACGGCGTTGTGTAAGTGTTCTTACAAAGTTTGAAAGCGTATAAACTCTTAAAAAACCCTCATCGAACGGTTGTCAACGCTTTATAAAGCTTCTTATTTTCGCCAGGAAATACAAAGAATAAATATTTCATATTTCTAATTTTTTTGTAGTAGTAGACAGTATAAAGTTTTTATTTGTATAATTCATTTGCCTTAACATAGTAAATAGTATATACTCGATAAATTAAGTTTTCTTTAGGTGCGGCATATATACCGGAGTTACCCTATAATGTGATAGTTTTATATAACAGTAAAAGTAACACTATCCTTTATTAACTTATTCTCATTAATTGGTTGTTACTACAATTGTTTTCTATGGCATCTTTTGCTAACCTGTATACTTGATGAATATTTTAATTTTTCCTCATTTTTTTATTATTTTTTTGTTTGTAACAAAATAACAATTGCATTTATGATAACTTATTTGTAACGTTAAAATTCTGACTGTAAAATTTTAAGTACACTCTTAGAAAATTTTTGTAGTTTTGTTAAAAAAGGTCCTTGTTAAAATTTTTGTGTAAAATAATCAACACATACATGTGTAGATTTAACATATGCCTGCTATGTTAATTGAACTTAACAAATTTAAAGTGTAAAATTATTAAAGTAATTTAAAAAATATGTTAAAGTAACACAACGTATTTATTAAATGTGTTAAAATTTACAGAAAAAGAATGTTGATTTTACTCTATACAGAAGTGGGAATAAAAATTTACAGAAAAAGAGTGTTGATTTTATCTTACAATCTTAACTTCAACATAAACATTATGTTAATTATACACATAATTAACCTCAAATTACGATCAGAATTACATTTCCTTTCTGTTGAAATATTTTAACATAGTATCGGTGTTACCATATATTATGTTAAATTAACGAGTGGACCGTTTGGGACATGTAATTTATGTTATATTTAACACAAATTTTCCAACTGTATAATAGCATTCTGAACACGCACACACGCGCGCGTACACTTTTTGTAACACAATAAAACACAATAAAATTCTTCCATTTCAGTGTCTCACTAAAATTTTCATTGATTATTTATTAAAAGCGTCCTATTTAAAATTTATGTTGTGATAGACAATATAGTGTCTCTTGATTGATAAATCATAATCTCACTGTAGAACGGTGGAAATATCCACGTGAAATCTACATTGACATTACGTGGATAAAGCACTTCGATTTGGTAATGGGAAAGAAATGTTGCATCCATATGGATAACTCGCGTATGAATCTTCATATAAATTACGTGGATTCGACGTGGATGTGACGTAGGGGAAACGAAGGCAAAACGGCATACTTAACAAAAAAAATTTACCCAGAAACAGTAAGCTTTATTATAAAATTATTATAACATAACAAATTAGTATTTATTTCTCCTTATTACCTATTAATCAGACTTTAATCAAATAACATATAAAAAAGTGAGACAGGACCTATTCTTTTACTAATAATTTACGCTAATTTACACAAGTTGTTCATTAATTAATTTATATGAATAGAGCCAACACCTAACGCGGTCGGGTCCATGACTGTTAGGGCTCACAAAATTTAAATTTTATTTACAACATTAATATTTTATATATTTAATGACAAAGATGGGCGCCAACTAATTTCACGAAAATTAGTAACGGTAAATAAATGTGATTATAATTGAACGGAACTCAGGGGTGGGAAGTTGGAAGGACCCATTATTTAATTTAGGTAATTGAAAGAACCAAAATTAGTCAACTTACGTTCTCAGATGAACAAAACAAATCAGTCAATTCTTACTTGCTTGCTCCTTGAAATAAGATCATTCTCAGATAATTAATGGTCGGTAATATGACCCGTGATTCCATTCCTTTAATAACATTCCATTATCCTTTAATAAGATTCCATTCCTTGGAATAGTATCGACTTCGCATATGATAAATGGCCGTTAATATGATCTGATTCCGTGTTTTTTTCTCAATCAACCAAAAACAGAGACCCGGAATACGGAATAAAGAAGAATGTTACAGATCGAGATCAAGATGTATTCCCAAATTGTTTCGCCGACACCATTTATACAATACAAGGTTAATATTCGACTTATTCACGCGATGTTCAGACGGAGAGTGATCGGTCCCGTTTTCGCCGGCAACTCCCTGCGGTCCGGGAGAGCAGGGGGAAGTCGCCACAGGTAAGGCCGACGCTCATTGGCCGTCGAACGATGTATCGTTACCGGCACAGCCGTCGAGGTTTGTTTGGTATGTTAGTATTGCCTTATTCTAACGCAGAGACGTTGAGCTCAGAATCTCCTGTCACAAAAGATATTAAATGATTTTTAATATCTTCCTTTTGGTCCATTTTACCTTCATAGTAAGGTAAAACCATGCATAGGTAAAACGGACTACCCCTGGAGGCAAAATAATGGACCTACCCATCCTTTTTTCTGTGGCTTTGTCAATATCTTTGGTAGAATTATATTTAGTCAGTCTTCTTTTTCAAGTTGTTTTTGGCACATTATATAAAGTCGACGACTTATTGAGAGTACTGAGACCCATTGCACAGTAGCAACTTTTACAATAGCATTTTTCATACTACGAGGGTCGGTACGAAAGAATGCCTTCTAATATTTTTCTTTCGAATCTGGCGTCATAGAAAATTTTGCGCAATCATTTTAAAAAATTACTGATCGCTTGTTGAGTTGCTTTTTCTGCTGAACGCAGCATTGAAATTTATTCGCGTCTTAGAAATGTTTATGATAACATCATTTCTGAAATACGAATGGATTTCAATAGGACTCACTTCTTCCACGGTAAGAAATTCAATCACCGCCCTTGTCTGTTACACACATCTGAAACACACACCACTTCGAACTGCTCGTGTGACATACTCACGTAAATGATCACAATACCACTCAACATAACTCAACTAGAGACTTCAAATATAACAATTCATTAAAACGCAAAATTTTCTATGGGGCCAGATTCGAAAGAAAAATATTAGGAGGCATTACTTTCGTACCAACGCGACCCACGTATTTTCATCCCAAGATTATCAATTCGTTTTTTTTTTAGTTATTCACCATCTAAATTAACAAATAACAATAATAACGCTTAAACAATGTCAAAGCCATAATGTCGTTAACAACATACAACGGACCATGTGTTCTGTTTTGCCTTTTGGGTACTGATTAAATCAATCTCTAAACTTGAAGTTATGTTGTACTATTTTTAAAATTTTTTGTACTTTAAAACCAAAAGAAACAATATTAAATGCATCAGTAAAACACATTACGATAAACCCAAATAAACTAAAGGCTAGTTGAAAATCGCAAAATTTAGATCAAACCATAAAAACGAAATTTTACCTTGCTAAATTACAGTGCCGACGAATGACAGCTTCGAGCGCACTGACCGAATGTGAGACATCCCACTAATAGTGGGAGACATACTATCTAATAACGCTAGTTGCCACTAAAGGGTGTTAATAATGATTTAAATATATTGAGAGCGGTCCGTTGTACCTGTAGGTGCCGTTTTGCCTTCGTTTCCCCTACTTGTTTTACTGGGGTAGTAGCATTTAGAATGCTATCTACCAAGAATTTCCAGTTTTCTGAACAAGAAACTGGTTAGTATATTTTCCCATGCCAGGATCTCTCTGGCAGAATCTTCTTACACTTCAGTACTAAATAATATTATAAATAATTAATATCATTTATACAAAAGTATATGTGTTACATGGATTATTGATAATACAAATATAAGTATATATACGGTAAAACTTCAGATTAAGGGCGACCTCACCGATTTCAATGACCTTGATATATGTTGTCAAGGTCGTGACCCCGAGTGACCTTCAAAAGGTTTTAGCCGTCGCTCGTTATTCGTTAAAAAGTTATTAACAAAAAAAGTTTGAAAAATATAGCAGTTATTTTGAGTATTGGAAGGCATAAATAACTAATATATATGTCGAAATAGTTCACGCATACACTTTCCATGCGAGACGAGTTGTCACATGGGTTCGTGGCGTGCTTTACGAGCTCGTTTAAGTATAATAGAGGTGGTATTAAACAAGATAAGTTAGTCGATCATCTGTGTGAATATTTGTGGCAATATACAATAAACGAGCTCGTTTAAGTAGAGGTGGTATTAAACAAGATAAGTTAGTCGATCATCTGTGTAAATATTTGTGGAGATATACAATAAACGAGCTCGTAAAGCACGCCACGAACCCATGTAACAACTGGTCTCGCGCGAAAAGTGTATGCGTGGAGGTAGTAAGTTAATTGTTAAACTAGACACAAGCGTTCATACATGTATTATTTCCACATACATATTAGTCGTTTATGCCTTCCAATACTTAAAATAACTGCTATATTTATCAAACTTTTTTTGTTAATAACTTTTTAACGAATAACGAGCGACGGCTAAATTAAACCTTCTGTAGGTCACTCGGGGTCATGACCTTGACAACATATATCAAGGTCATTGAAATCGGTGAGCTCGCCATTAATTTGAAGTTTTGCCATATATACTTATAATGTATTAACATACGTTATAAATTATTCTAGTGAATGATCTGAGAGAAATTGTCTACAATCCAGGGAGCCATCCAAGTGTCGCATCGCGCGAAATCGAACAAAGCTGATTCAATCTCATTGATTATGCTCGTTTCCTGATTCTCGACACTAGCCATTAATTCGGTGACGTAATGCAAAATAATATCGCGCACAATTCGAGAGATACATCTGGCTTTTGTTTTCATGGAAGTGTGAATAGATTGATAACTAATAATGTCACGAACCGAGATAACCGCGATGATTAAGTTTCCATTAATGAAACTAAATTCGAGGTACGAGCGATCATATCAAAGCTTCAGATACATTTGATCAATTGCTGTTGATGCTGTTGTACATTGCGCAGTTTGCGCACATGCCTTAATTATAATTAGGTTTTGCCTTTTTTTATTGTGTGCCAAATAAAGAAAAAGGGAAATTAGAGGATAAAGAAATTATCTATAGAAAAATACAATTAAACGTTAAGATCAAAAGTTATATTAGCGCAATTAGAAATTAGGATATTCTATATAATAACTCAAGGTTGTTGTAAAAGTTGCAATCTCTAACATTTTTCATGATGAAATAAAGCTATGACAATTACCTATACTTATAAAAGGAAAATTTGAAATAATTTGCGAAAGAAAATATCTAACAATATTACCTAATGTAAATTATTATCTACTGGATATGTTTTTATTCTCTCCTAACGTTATTTATTTGTACATAAACTTATTGTTAATTGAATTGTTGAACCTTGGTGGCCTAATTCGAGTTGCTCTTTGTGATTCTGCCTCTTAAGTACGGACAACAGAAACGACATAAGAATTCGAATAATGTTTATAAGAAATTTAAAGAAAAATCTTCTAGATGATATTGGAGATATTTTTTTAACATCTGTATGACATTTGTCACAGTTTCTAGAATGCGAAAGAGCATATAAAGAGTAAACGAATAAATTGGAATTAATTAGCCTTCAACTTGTCCCTGAACTAACATTGATGTTGTGTCTTGTATAGATTAAAAACTCAACTTACGCGCATAGATGCCGACAATCAGTAACGCCAGAGACTTGAGGAACACCAGGAAGGTCGACGACGACATCCCCGACGGATTATTCAACTTCGTTGTTATTAATTAAGTACCAAGAGATTATTACAGCACACTTTAATAACGAAGACTCGCTCGGTCTCAGCAGTTCCTTTCGTTTTATGATTGTCTTGCCGAAGACCAGGACATCAACTGACGATAGTATTCATGATAGAGTGACCAGAGCCAGGGTCAACAACTGTCCCCACCACCGCTGTTAATATGCTTCGCCAAGCTAATTAGCAGGAGCGGACTGATCGGGAAAAATTCCTATTTCTGTTATCTGAATAAAACTACAGATGTATTTCGAGGAAAAAAGAATAGAATTGTAGAGCAGAACTTTTTCAATAATTATATTTTGAATAAGTTTTCAGTTTTTATAAAAATGTATTATGTATTGCCTGTAATAATTATATATTAAGTATTGGAGTATGTGTTATTTGTAATAACATTTTATCACATATACTTATTATATACATTAGTTATAACAACTGCAACACAAGATTTTCTAATTTTAATAATATTTAAAAATATAAAATTAGTTATAATATTACAGAATATCAAATAATAACATCAAAATTAATATAAGATTAATATCATATTGGTATTGTTACGAATATTACGCCGATCCTTTCAAGTCCTGGTTCATTGGGGCTTTCCCTGTAAACTCCAATTCCCCCTTACTCAACTAATAGGAATTTTCCTCGTTATTTTTTTCTTGCTTTCTCGCCATCGGCATAAATTTATCATAAATAATCGGCTTCCCTTCGTCTATATAATTTTGCATAATTTAAAATAGAACTTGTGCATACTTACAATAATTATATAAAATTTAATCGATTTTATTTGTTCGCAACTCCAATTTATCGTGAATTTAATAACATATGATAAAATAACGCGTTTTTTTTTTAATCCAGAAAATGGGTTCCTGAAAGACCTAAGTGCCCCTCTTTTCAAGCATGATGAAGCTGTTGTCGGGTTTTCCTCCTTCCTTCCGCAATTGTAGGAAAGCTATATATCCTAGAGGGGATTATATAGATTCAAGGAAGCCTTGACGTCATCGATCTGATGACGTGATGCAGTGAAGAAATCGAGCGTGAAGTGTATGGGTCTCACAATTGTAGACGTTAAAATTGTAAAATCAATTTAAGCAAATGCGTGCTCGACTTTATCAAATAATCTTAAGAGGTTTATTAATAGTCTTCGACTGACTGTAGCGGCTCGATTATCTTAATATGCGCGTTATCTTGTAACACATAATTCATACATAATAGCATGATACAGATCGTATTTTATACTGGCACTAGCTCGTAAAAGCGCACGAAGCATTGCGCGTATACATCTGAAAATTGGATGAAACAGCAATCGCCAGGTTTGCCAGGCGTGTATCAAAAACTTCATTAGATTCTACGGCTTAAAACTTTTGTTCTAGCCGTTCTAGGTTCCACGTCGTAAAAGGAGGGAACACTTTATCATTCTAAAAATTCATGGAAGAAATTATTGTTAGTGTTTCATATTTAATTGCTGCAGTTGCAAGTGATTACGAGCGCATTGACGTGCTTCCGCGGAAAAGTGATTCCATCCTCGGCAAACGTGGAGAAAAACAGCTCGACGATATTACGTGTGTAAATCGATGCAATCTAGATCTAGTAATACGAAGCGGGAACATCCTGACTTCGCCGAGTATTCAGTAATATACCATATACGACACGAATCTCGCGGAAAGGTCGAATGTTGCGATTGCGTCTCCACAAAGATTCGATTCTAAAAAATATAAGTTTGTTTAAGTCAGGAATACGTTTTGAGTTCAATCAAAATTCCAATCGAATTAGACTGAAATTAATTCTCACGTTTCTTTGCTGGTTAATTGCCTCCGCGCATAATTAAATGAGTCACTTGAACAGTTTTAAATCTTGCGAGATTAAAAATTTCCTACCGGATCTGATTTTTCTAATCAGTTTTACGAAATAATTACTTTCATGAATAGTTGAAAGCTTGCAGAATGGGAAAATCCTGTTTGAGTTTCCATTTAAAAATCTTTATTTTTACAATTGTTTCGTTTCAGTTATAAATTACCTTGAATAACAGCGCGACCAATATGCATTTATTACAGATTTACTTTTCATATTGATAAGAGTATCAATGACAAGCATGCTCATCACAATTACGAGATTCAGATGTACTTAGACTATTCCAAATAAAAAACAATTGCGTTTTTAAATAAAACTAAATACGAAATTATCTGCCGATATCTCGATGAAATAAAAGGTTTACCAAGTAGATTATAGTTTTGTTTTCTCTACAATTAGAGCTATCTTCATGGGACCATGTTGTTCAAGATCCACGTAGTGTATGCGGCGACCCTGCTATAAACGGCAGGCGTCTTGGAGGCACCGCAGGACTTTGTACCGAAGGAAACGATGCCGATAAAGTAATATTTCGGAGGCCCGTCCAGGCTCTCCACTTTCATCAGGGGCCCGCCGCTATCACCGCCGCAGGAATCCTGACCCGGGACGCCGCCCACACACATCTGCTGGTTCTCCGATACATCCGCATAACTTCTGAAAGCCATCACACATCTATCCATCTCGACGACCGGCAGCTTGACCGTCTGCAAGATCGTGCTAGGCTTCGGGTCATCTATCGATAACGAAAATAACTTGTAAATCTTATTAAAATCTCTAGAGATTGGAGATTTAAATTAAACAAATATGAGGCATTAAGGCAAATATGAGAGAATTAAGGGGGGATCCTATAGTGGCAGTAATTACCGACATTTAGTTAAAAGCATACAACTTTTAATTGGGTTTACGGAATTGCAAAATTCTTGTATAGAATTAAAGCACGCACAAAAATGTAGAGGGCTAGGGTCGGTTTTACATCAAAAACGAAAAAAAAATTAAAAATTTGGGCACATAGAGCTGTCACTGACGACAATATTTACTTATACAAAAATACTGCAGTTTATATATACAAAATGAGATACAAGCGTTTTCCCTCTAGGGAAAACACTTAAGGGGGTATAACACCTTTGAGCATGAAATTTAACCTTTTTTTTCACGATTTTTTTTAACATATAAGGAATAGAGCAATCGAAAATCGGCTTTAAGGGGTCTTTTTATTATACATTAAAGATGTAAAAAAAAATTTTTTTGTATATATATAAAATTATTCGTATATAAAATATACACCCTGTCAAAAGAGGCCGTGTGCGTCCAGCTGGTGTACACGATTTCGGCTGACTGGTATGACCTAGAACAGAAATCCAAAAAAATTCTTAATCTGTGATAGATTGGCTATGGAGGTACATAGCCGTTTTTAAATTGGATTGTTAGTTTTTTTTTTGGGAACCAATTTTATACACGATTTTTCAGTGTAAATTTGGACACTTTTGTTTAAATTAGTGTCAATTTCGCAAAAATCAGTATTTTTCAAAAATCCTATGTACCTCCATAGCCAATCTATCACAGATTAAGAATTTTTTTGGATTTATGTTCTAGGTCATACCAGTCAGCCGAAATCGTGTACACCAGCTGGACGCACACGGCCTCTTTTGACAGGGTGTATATTTTATATACGAATAATTTTATATACAAAAAATTTTTTTTACATCTTTAATGTATAATAAAAAGACCCCTTAAAGCCGATTTTCGATTGCTCTATTCCTTATATGTTAAAAAAAATCGTGAAAAAAAAGGTTAAATTTCATGCTCAAAGGTGTTATACCCCCTTAAGAACAATATCATACAATTTGAACTAAGATTAAAAGCCTAGAAAAAAAGTTGCATGCTTTTAACTTTTATATGTGCAAAAGCACATCCAGGTTGATAGGATAAGCAGTATTGCGTGTAGCGACAGATGGCGCAGCGATCGAACAAGGACAGATTACTATATTTACTATAGTTAGACAAGGACAGATATAGAGAAAACAGGATTAAAAATGTTGACATTATCGACATCGAGGAAGGTCGGCCTTCTCGCTACAGGATCTCCTTAATCCAACAATCACAAATCCATGAAGAACTGACATTGAATATTTATCAGAAATCATTTTGATCCACTTTTTGGAGCTTCTCCAGTCGAAATAGAAAGAAAAACAAAACTATCTCTCCAATGAAAATTATCTTATTTTATGTATACAACGTGCCAGATGGGAAAAGATACGAAACAAATATAAAATTTAAGTACTTAGCTTAGATTAGCTTAAATGCCTTACTGATATCGTAAATTCCCCAACCGGCGACTTCTGCCGTCTCGCCGATAAAGTTCTTTTTGAGGAGTTTACCACTCATCATGCAAATTGGCCTCACGTGCTCTGTGTATAAATCATAAAGAAAGAACAGCAATTTTACTTTCGAAAGCAGCAGATGAGATCGACTGGAGTTGACTGAAGACGGATTAATTGATGAACTCACCGTTGTAAACCACTGGCTTGTTCAACCGCACTATCGCTATGTCATTCTTGTACATCGGATTGTTGTAATCCTTGTGAACGATTACTGATTCGGGCAGGAAATCCTGCACTGGCTCCGCGCAATATCCCTGCTCGCAGTCAGAATCAGTCAGGGTGTTGTGCTCGCCCAAACGAATTCCACCCACCTTGAAACTTAGATTTATGTATATTAAATAACAAAAAGTCAAATTATAGAATATAATTTATTATATTCCGTAATAATTTTTCTGATAAAAAATTATCAAATTATCTGGAACGTCTCTTCGATACTTCTCTTCTAAAAGAGATAACAAAACTACGAAATCGTACAATGTCACTCTGTCACTCTGGTGAAAAAATTTCTTATATTTTCCCAGAAATTTTATAAAAATTTAGACTTATAAAAAATTCTAAAAATATATATAAAATTTCTCAGATACTTTTAGAAATAATTGGATAAAAATTTTCGGAATATTTCCGTATGTACGAAAATTTCTGACAAATTGCACAAATTCTCTTATATTTATTCAAATTTTTACAAAGATATGTTGGCGGGAAAAATCTGAAATATTTTATTATTATTTTGTCTCAGTTTTTCTGAAAAACGTTCGTATAAAATTTGTATAAAAAAATCTGAATAATTCTGAGCATTCGATTCTAAGAAAATCTGAAAATTTTTATAGAAATTCTAATTAATAATATGAAAAATTCTGAGATATTTTTCCACCAGGGCGCCGAGTCCCTTCCCATCTCAAGGACTAAAAATAATTATCTTTGATTGAACGCTGAGCGCACTTGTTAATATATATAGTAAAGGTTTTATTTCCTTACTTTTCTTTTAATGATATTTATACGTACTTTTCGGGTAGATTTACCACGCAATGGGCAGCCGTGACTATGTATTGTCGATTGATGATCGTGCCGCCACATCTGTAGCTTAATGTGCCAGGCGCGTTAGGCATGCTGTATCCTATTCTCGCGATCCAAGGATATGCGCCGAGGCTCGCATTTTTGCCGCCGATAATGCGATCGCTGTTGGAATTACCACAGTTATTGTGCTCCAACAGTGACCAGCTAGGATGTTTCGTTACATCGACTACGATGAATCATTAAATTTACTACAGCATTATGTGTTTTCGATAGAAATCTATTTAATAGAATCTTTCGATGGAGAAATTTTCCATTCCGGAAAATTTGTTATAAATTTTATTTTTATTTAAAAATAATAATAACAATTTTACTCATTTAAAATATTCCTGGAAAATTATTCGTATTCTTTTATACAATTTTATACAATTTATATATTTCGTTAAAGGCAAAGCATTGAAGAATACTTACAGATTTTGTTTATAGTTTAGTTTAAATGTTTATCTTAAGAACTTTAATTACTTTTATTCATATAACGTACGGTTTAATCTATATCCTTTCATCATATTTAATTCCGATATTTTAGATTATGGAAGACTTACTCATGGAGAACACTATGGAAATATTGCACGAAAATACAAGCATACAAGACAGTGAGAGTCGCATTCTGTCTGAAAGCTGGAAAGCAGGTAAACAATCAAGTAAGCATTCTAATTTCATGATTGTGCAATTTTAAAAAACTACTTTTTTAGTTAATTTTCTCTCCGCTACAATATTTTACATAATTGCTATATCGGTATAACTTTTTTATATCTTTTTGTCAATGCAATATTTCAAAATTACCGTTCTTACCGCAAATCGCAGCAGCATTATGAACAAGTTATGCACGAGAATCGTTCCCCGTCAAGTGTTCCATTCAGACTACGTCCGATATCGCTTAATTCATTAATCTCCTACGTGTTCGCCGCCTTATCTTCACCATATCGAATTGCATTACGGCTTAGCCGATAGATCTTTATAATCCAGTCGCCGCAACTCTGACATATGACATTAAACTATAATCTATCGCGCGCTTGAAGTGTACTCCAAATTACCTTTTTCAAAAAAGGTAAAAAAAAAGGCGCCAAGTACACGCGCAATGTATGATGTAAGGGCTCAGTCACAATGAGAAAATTAAGGAATAAGATAAAGGAATAAGGAATAAGGGAATGTCGCATCTCACTTCAGTACATGTACATTAAAGTGAGATGCAACATGCCTTATTCCTTATTCCTTTATCTTATTCCTTATTTTTCTCATTGTAACTGAGCCTTAAATACAAAAATCCTAAATAGTAGGGGAGCTAGCTCCATTTTTTCGTGATTATTTCGGTACTTATGAAACTTTTTGTGGTGATTCAGAATGTCATTCAATGATCAAAGCTCCGGGGACTGACAAAAAAGTGGGTCGCTTTGGGTGGTATAGCCACCTACTTGTGCAAAAAAATTTTTTTTTCAAGTTATTTCGGTATGTCAGTCATTTTGCACCATAATTTTTTGATATATTCTATGACTATTAGTATAATTGACTGACAAAAAAGCGGGTCGCTTGTGGGTGGTAGGGCCGCCCAAAAATGTCATTTTTTTTAATTATTTCGGTATGTCAGTCATTTTGCACCATAATTCTTTGATATATTCTATGACTATTAGGATAATTGACTGACAAAAAAATGGGTCGCTTGTCAGTGGTAGGGCCGCCCAAAAATGTTTACGTTACGTTGTCACGTTATGTTTAAGAGAAAAAAAGAGAAAAAAATCAGTAGTCAAACAATCATATCATGATTTTTAAATAATGTTACAGAATCGAGTGACGACCTTTCTGAGGATGAAGATGACCTAAATGATTGTGACAAATACGATGAAGAAGAAGAAGAAGATTCCTAGTTTTTTTATTTATTTTTTATGATCATGTTTCAATGCTATTTTTCATTACTTTTTCTGTTTTGATTATATAATAAATGACCGTAAAAAAAGATATTGGCTTCAGTTTACCATGTACTTTTAATTATTTATTTGAGTAATGAAAAGACAATAAGAATTAAAATAAGTCCTGATGACCATCAATGGTGAATTTAAAGAAGGAAAAAATTCATAAGTCACAAACTGTGGAATTTACAATATTTTATGATAAAATTTAAAGAAGGAAAAAATTCATAAGTCACAAACTGTGGATGTTACAATATTTTATGATAAATATTGTAAATTCCACAGTTTGTGACTTATGAATTTTTTCCTTCTTTAAATTCACCATTGATGGTCATCAGGACTCATTTTAATTCTTATTGTCTTTTCATTACTCAAATAAATAATTAAAAGTACATCGTAAACTGAAGCCAATATCTTTTTTTACAATCATTTATTATGTAATCAAAACAGAAAAAGTAATGAAAAATAGCATTGAATCATGATCATAAAAAATAAATAAAAAAACTAGGAATCTTCTTCTTCTTCTTCATCGTATTTGTCACAATCATTTAGGTCATCTTCATCCTCAGAAAGGTCGTCACTCGATTCTGTAACATTATTTAAAAATCATAATATAATTGTTTGACTACCGATTTTTTTCTCTTTTTTTCTCTTAAACATAACGTAACAACGTAACGTAAACATTTTTGGGCGGCCCTACCACTCACAAGCGACCCATTTTTTTGTCAGTCAATTATCCTAATAGTCATAGAATATATCAAA
The DNA here is from genome assembly GCF_030848795.1 of Temnothorax nylanderi. Taxonomy (NCBI): domain Eukaryota; kingdom Metazoa; phylum Arthropoda; class Insecta; order Hymenoptera; family Formicidae; genus Temnothorax; species Temnothorax nylanderi. The sequence goes on along the minus strand of NW_027249512.1, from coordinate 70,152 downwards.
GAATTATGGTGCAAAATGACTGACATACCAAAATAATTAAAAAAAAAATGACATTTTTGGGCGGCCCTACCACCCACAAGCGACCCGCTTTTTTGTCAGTCAATTATCCTAATAGTCATAGAATATATCAAAGAATTATGGTGCAAAATGACTGACATACCGAAATAATTTGAAAAAGAAAAATGACATTTTTGGGCGGCCCTACCACCCACAAGCGACCTGCTTTTTTGTCAGTCAATTATGCTAATAGTCATAGAATATATCAAAGAATTATGGTGCAAAATGACTGACATACCGAAATGACTTGAAAAAAAAAATTTATTTGCACAAGTGGGTGGCTATACCACCCAAAGCGACCCACTTTTTTGTCAGTCCCCGGAGCTTTGATCATTGAATAACATTCTGAATCACCACAAAAAGTTTCATAAGTACCGAAATAATCACGAAAAAAATGGAGCTAGCTCCTCTACTAAAATAGTAGTAGCTTTATTTCTCCCTAACAAAATAATTCACAAAATTGCGAGTTATCTAACTCAACCCAAGTAATATGTATTTCAAAAAAAGATGTGAAATCTTTAAATTGCGCCAATTGCAAAGAGAATATATATGTTACAGTCAAAACCCGAAATCCGTCAAAACCCGAATTTACTAGTAAATTCTAGTTTTAACTAAGCCAGCTCGGCAATTCGCGTTCTAACTGAAATAATTTAGTTAAAACTAGAATTGACTGATTGCTCTTAGTGAATTCGCGTTTTAACTGAAATAATTCAGTTAAAACTAGAATTAACCGACCGCTTTAGTAAATTCGCGTTTTAACTAAAATAATTTAGTTAAAACTAGAATTGACTGATTGCTCTTAGTGAATTCGCGTTCTGCATAACTTGCATGTACTTTAAATTATAAAGCGAGGTCCACGCTGCCTACCGGCGGAGGTGGGTGCGGGAGGAGGGGCCGAAGGCCCCCCTTGCACCCCCCCGCGCGTGTGTGTGTGTGTGTGTGTGTGTGTGTGTGTGTGTGTGTGTGTGTGTGTGTGTGTGTGTGTGAGTGACGCGCTTTAAAAGTATTTAAGTGTTTAAAGCGCGTCACTAACCTATGTTACGAAATAAGTTACAAAACCAATATAACCTGACCGTAATAATAATAAACATCATCAATCAGCATTATTTCAATATAATTATAATGCAAGAATCTTAATTTTTATTTAGTGAATATTATACATATGTTACGCCCAAACACCGAAATCGCTCAGTGAGCGAAAAGAACATCCACAAAGCGTTGTGGACGGTGCTGATCATCCAAAGACCGAAATGAGATATTTTTTCGGTGTGTGGTTGTTTTTATTATCCACAACGCGATGTGTGCATTTGAGAAACGTCCACGACGCGTTCTGCATAACTTGCATGTACTTTAAATAGTTTAAATTATAGATGCGAGGTCCACGCTGCCTACCGGCGGAGGTGGGTGCGGGAGGGGGGGCCGAAGGCCCCCCCTTGCACTCCCCCCGCGTGTGTGTGTGTGTGTGTGTGTGTGTGTGTGTGTGTGTGTGTGAGTGACGCGCTTTAAAAGTATTTAAGTGTTTAAAGCGCGTCATCTAACCCACGTAGGTCAGTGGGGCGCTTTATACACTTGAAAACTTGTAAAGCGCGTCATCTAACCCACGTAGGTCAGTGGGGCGCTTTAAACACTTAAATACTTTTAAAGCGCGTCACTCACACACACACACACACACACACACACACACACACACACACACGCGGGGGGAGTGCAAGGGGGGGCCTTCGGCCCCCCCTCCCGCACCCACCTCCGCCGGTAGGCAGCGTGGACCTCGCATCTATAATTTAAACTATTTAAAGTACATGCAAGTTATGCAGAACGCGTCGTGGACGTTTCTCAAATGCACACATCGCGTTGTGGATAATAAAAACAACCACACCGAAAAAATATCTCATTTCGGTCTTTGGATGATCAGCATCGTCCACAACGCGTTGTGGATGTTTTTTTCGCTCACTGAGCGATTTCGGTGTTTGGGCGTAACACATAATGTATAGCATTGCCGATTAAGGGATTTCGCGTTTTGACTGTAAGAGAAACACGTTAGACCGCGAATTTACTAAAGCGGTCGGTTAATTCTAGTTTTAACTGAATTATTTCAGTTAAAACGCGAATTCACTAAGAGCAATCAGTCAATTCTAGTTTTAACTAAATTATTTCAGTTATAGAACGCGAATTGCCGAGCTGGCTTAGTTAAAACTAGAATTTATAGTAAATTCGGGTTTTGACGGATTTCGGGTTTTAACTGTAACATACATATATGATAGAAATCTTCCTCTCCTGGCCGGTAAGTCTATATCGACCTGATATATTTACCTACTGGATCGATAAGAACGCGCGCGTATTTATCGGATCAGAGCCATCTGTACTCAAAAGCGTGAAAGTGACATTCTGAGAACGATCGACATGAGAACGACGTATCTTAAAAAAAGTCCGTATTGTAAAATTATCAGATTCGGACTTTGCGTCGCGATATCTCCGCTCGTAGGGCACACGTAGCGGAAAAATAAAAATACTTTTATTACATAATTCAAACCCAAGCTATCGATTGGGTCTACTTAGAACTTGATCGATTGAGCGGTTATTGAAATCTAATAATATCGAGTGCTCGTAACTTGTCGCGTCGCGTAAAAGAGTAACGGTGCGGTCTCGCTTCGCGTATACTTGGCGCGAGACACTACCGTGGCCCGTATTCATAGTCAGAACTTATTTTTAAGTCCGCCTTAAGTTTGATCTTAAGACGACCTCTAGATTCATAGTCAAAAAATAAGGCGGGATTTGAGCAAAATCTCAAGTTAAAGCTTATCGAAGACGATCTTGTTTCAAAACGTCTTGACATGATTCATACTTAAACACATCTTATTTTACATAAGCATATACTTAAGACTATCTTATTAGTTATGAATTCATAGTCATTTAAGATCATCTTATTTGACATATATGTTGTTAAATAAGACGATCTTCGCCAAGTCAAGTTGGAAGGTGACTTAAGCAAGCTCTTGCAGTGTCAGAATAGATGTGTACATAATGGATATGATAAATATTAGTGAAATAGAGGACATTAATTTGTCAAGCGAAGATGAAGAAGTGCAAATTCGTGTTCCGAAACGATATATCCGCGATGGTGAAAATCCTTTCGAGTTTTATAATGAATCGGAATTCAAAAAAAGATTCCGTTTTGCAAAAAATTCAATTATGTTTGGTATTTTACCGTTAATAGAAGAAGGACTTTCAAAAATTAACAATCGTGGTTTACCAATAACACCAGTTTTTCAATTATTAATTTCTTTACGATTTTATGCAACAGCAAGTTTTCAGGTTAGTAATGAAATTGTGTTACAGTTTAATTAAATTCACAATTATATAAATATTAAAAATCTTTTATATAAGGTAAAAATATGTAAATATGTATAAATATATATTTTTATAGCTTGTCATGGGAGATGTAATAAAAGTATCGCAACCTACAATCTCAAGAATTATTTTTCGAGTGTCAACTCTGTTAGCCAGTCATATTAATGTATACATCAAGATGCCACTATCAGCTGTAAAAAGGATTGAAAATAAACGTTTATTTGAAGAGCTTGGACGTGTTGGAGCTATAGGTTTACCTTCTATCAGTGGAGCAATCGATTGCACGCATATTCGACTGACACATACCAGATTTCAAGCCATTGATGAAATATTTAGAAATCGAAAAGGATATTTTTCGTTAAATGTTCAAGTAAGTATTTTAACAGTTTTAATTTAATTTTAAAGTAATGAAAATTAGACATTTTTTTGTTCTCCTTGGAATTATATTCATATATATTATATTTTTTATATATAACATTTTTTAAATTAATATTTTATTAAAATTTAGTTAATATATATTTTGCAGGCTGTTGTTGGCCCACATACTGAGTTTTTAGATATAGTTCCAGAATGGCCAGGAAGTGAGCATGATAGTCGTATATTTCAAAATTCACGTATATACATGCGATACAGACAACGTGAATTAGACGGGATGCTAGTCGGAGATGGTGGTTACCCTTCTTTACCATTTTTATTGACACCAATTAATAATCCTATCAGTGATGAAAAAGAAAGGTATACATATAATTTAAAATTACAATTCTAGCAATAATAATACTAGTACAAATATATATAATTGATTGTATTTTTGTTACAGTTATAATATAATTCATGGGAAAACACGAAGAATCGTCGAAAGGGTCTTTGGAATTTGGAAACGTAGATTCCCTTGCTTATCAAGAGGTCTTCAAACAAAATTAATAACATCTACAACAATTGTTATAGCATGCGCTGTCCTTCACAATCTCTCGCTAATATATAATGATATTATGGAAGTAGAAGAAGAAGAAGTAGAAAATATAAATCAAGATGACGAAGTTCCGCCACTTCCACCTCACTGGCAACCAGGAGACGGCTTTCTTGTGCGAAATGCTATTATCGAACGAATGTTCAGATTAAATGTTTGACTTCGACAATAATTTTGCAAAATATATTTGTAAATATTTTGTAAAATATATTTGTATGAACATGTGTTGCTGCATATAAAATAAGTTAAATAAAAGATGCATAAAATATGAATACAATTTATTGTATTATTTAAAACATACTTTATTTTTGTACCATATAAACGTAATATTATTTTTAAATAAAAAACAAAACATTACATAATATCATTACAATGTTATATTGAATATCGTCATATTTTTTAATTGTAGAAAGAACATTTCATTACATACTTACATTGTTAATATAAAAAAAAAACGTTACATTAGTAATTACATATTAGTACATAATACTAATATTTAGAGCAAAATAAAATTAAACAAAAGAAAATAAAAATAAAATAAAATGTATATAATTTGTACATGGTTGTACTTTATTACACGCAACTGACTAAAGTGGGGAGCACAGACTTTTGCATAACATAAATGCAAAAGTCTGTGTTCAGGCTTTAACATTCTAACATTAACATTAACAGGGACTGTCTTTTCTTATAGCAGTATAATTTATTTTTTTACGGATAAGTCCATATTTTCCTTATCTAATTCGGTACTTTTGAGCTTTGATTTCTTTATTCCTATTTCTATTTTTTGTATTTCTTTTAAATGGTTTAATTGCAAATCGTTAAATAATTTTAAATGCTCTTCTTTCATAAGTGTTATTTTTTCTTCGTGTTTTAACTTAATGTTTGCTAATGTTTCTTCTTGTTTTATAATATTTTTTAATCTTTGTATTCGTAATTCCTCTTCTTCATTTGATACTTCCAGCAAATCTTTTCTCTTTCGTTTAAAAACACGTGGTTTTTTCATATCATTATTTAAATGTACTTTTAACATATCTGTACTGTGTGATGTCATCAGTTCTTTATTACAACCTTCTGCAATAGTAACTGTGTCTACAAAACATAAAAAGATAGTGTTGCAATTGTATTTTGTACTTGTCGTAGTCAAAGAAATACGCTTTAATGGATAAATATATAATAAAAATTTTTTAAAATAATACCTTGCGAAACAGTAGTGCTTTCTATATCATCTATGTTTATCACATGTTCCTTTTCATTATTAAATAATACTTCTACACCTTCGTCAGACATGATATCAAATACAAACTCACGTTTATCTGAAATGCACGAAATAATGAAAGTTCATATTCATGTTTGATATATCAAAAGCATGTGTTGCTGAGACAGCTTAGCATTAACTTTAACATACGGTACATACGACAATGTCTTACTTTTGGTGACCTGTAGTATAAGAGTTAAAAAATATTCTTAAAAAATATACGAAAACTTTATTCTAAAGTCTAAAAGTCTAACAGTTAATTAATATATAATATACCATTAATTTCTTCTTCCGTCATATTAGATGAAAATAATACTGGTGCGGTTTTCATCAAATGGGGTGCAATGTTGGCAATATCAGGATCAACTTCTGTTTTTGCCTCCTGTGGTCCTCCACCCGTTGCCATAAGTGATTGTTTCTCCTTTGTTAATGCTTCTCGTTGACATTGCTTTAGATTTGCCCACAGTTTCTTTAATTGCTGAACAGTTCTCTGTTATCAAAATTATTTAAAGATCAACTATATATTTTATTTCACATAAAATTGTATGTACCGAGAGAAACAACACCAAAAAAAAAAATAATAATAAAGCTACAGTCATTAAAATCATAAACTCGACTTTAGATGCTAAGCACTATCAGCTGGACAAAGAAATTAGTTTACCAATGATTAATCATTACTTTTTCTCTTTAGGCAGTGCTTACCTCGTGACAAATTAATGTTGATTGATTAAATTCATTGCATATTTCGCCCCATGCAACGTCCTTATCTTTCAATGTTGGGCCGTCATTTTTCTTTAATTCTATTATATGTTTGTATTTATCAAGTATTTGTATAAATACTTTCTTTTCCATAGATGTGTAATGTTTGCTTTTGCTACTTTTTTCTTTAGAAGCCATTCTACAAATAAAATTGTAGAATGGTTAAGATTAAAAAATCTTAAAATAAATAATTATCACAAATAATCGTTTACTTATAACTTACTTATAATAGACTTATAACTTCAAGAATTACTGGACAACAGCTACGACTAAACACAAAATGATAATCAAACTGCGCCGCCTGGCACGGTCTTGGTTAATGATGTACAAGATGTGCACACACTTTATAAAAGATTCGACATTCTTATTGGAGGAACCAACAGAAATAGTACGGAAACAGCCGATCGAGAATAAGCATTGTCTTAAGTACGGTCTTCGCCAAGTACGATCGTACGATCTCAAATCAAATAAGATTACCTTGAGCGAAATCTTCTTCGTGAAGATAATCTTATTTCACGACTATGAAATCTGCTAACATCAAGACGGTCTGGATTGGATAAGACTGCCTTGGTCAAGATCGTCTTAAGTGCCGACTTGAGGTTCGACTATGAATACGGGCCCGTGTCTCTTGATAAGATGCCCCTATTTCTTTCCAGATGTTTATCGGCTTATCATATTTTTTTACAAAATATAAAATAAAAACTGTCATATTTTTTGCAAAAAGAGAGTACGCTGTAATTTTGCTTCCTCATAGAGGAAGCTTTGTTTTCGTAAACCATGTAGATGGACTTTTGATCGCGTATAAAGCTATAGGTCTAATTAACCAAATCTTAAAGAATTATGTATGAAATAAGGATAGAAGACCGAAGAAAAAATCCTTTTTTTAGTTTTTTATGCCGAATGTTCTAAAACGTTGAAAAATCACATTTTTATCAAATGTCCCTGTGTGTGTGTGTGCGTGTGTGTGTGTATGTACGGATTTGATGTCCGTGGTTGCTGTATATAACTTCCGTAAATTTTGAAATATTAAGCTAATTTTTTTTTTAATCGATAGAGTATCATTAAAGGAAGATTGGTATTGAATTTGGCGATAAAATCGGTAAAGGAGTTTTTTCTTTATAAAATTTTGAATTTTTTAATAAATGTTTGTGGTAGCTCTAACTTCCGCCAATTTTGAGATATTGGGCTATTTATGATTCTGTTATACCTATTCTTCAATCTTTTCTACCCCTATTTTATATATAATTCTTCAAGATTTGGTTGATTAAAGATTAGACCTAGCTTTATACGCGATCAAAATTTTGAATTTTTTGAGAAATAACTCTCTTATGACAATATCTAACATTATTTGAACAAAAATACACTGGGCAACAAAATTATCGCAACAAAAATTTACGTAAAAAATTTGCCCAACTTCAAATAAGCATAACTCCGCGAAAAATTGTCATATCTGAAAGATTTTTTTTTCATTTTAAAGGGTGAAGTCTGTATTTTAAGGAACCATTGTTAGATTTTGAATTTAGCCTCCCGCCCTCCCGCCGTTCTTCCAAAAGTAAGGACGTGTTACGTCTCCAAAAAATTGCATACTTTGACACATTCTACGGAGTAGAATGAATTTTTTTCGTAACTATCATGGCAACCATCGTAAAATATGGACTTTTCCCTGCAAATTAAAAAAAAAATTAAGTCCGTACGATTTTTTTTCACCGAGTTATGGCTTATTAAAGTTACCTATGCATTTTTGTGCATTCAATCACCGCCAACATTAGTATTACCCGATGAACACTTCGGGGAGGTTATTGGTCGGATTTTGCCTATCGTGTATGTGTGTGTGTGTTAGCAGAGATTTGCGCAAACTAATTTTTATTCAAACGAGGCATTGTTACGATTTTGTCTTTTGGTTCCGAATGAGCAATACAATACAGTGACTGCAATACTGTGAAGTTTTGTAATACTGAAGTAAGTAACTTCACAGTACATTACTTCTGTAAGTATAACTTCACAGTATTGCAATCACTGTATTGTATCGTTAATTCGAAAACAAACGACAAAATCGTAACAATTCCTCGTTTGAATGAAAATCAGTGTGCCCAAATCTCTGCTAACACACACACACACACACACACACACACACACACACACACACACACACACACACACACACGATAGGCAAAATCCGACCAATAACGTCCCCGTAGTGTTCATCGGGTAATACTAATGTTGGCGGTGATTGAATGCACAAAAATGCATAGGTAACTTTGATAAGCCATAACTTGGCGAAAAAAAATCGTACAGACTTAATTTTTTTTTTAATTTGCAGGGAAAAGTCCATATTTTACGATGGTTGCCATGATAGTTACGAAAAAAATTCATTCTACTCCGTAGAATGTGTCAAAGTATGCAATTTTTTGGAGACGTAACACGTCCTTACTTTTGGAAGAACGGCGGGAGAGCGGGAGGCTAAATTCAAAATCTAACAATGGTTCCTTAAAATACAGACTTCACCCTTTAAAATAAAAAAAAAATCTTTCAGATACGACAATTTTTCGCGGAGTTATGCTTATTTGAAGTTGGGCAAATTTTTTACGTAAATTTTTGTTGCGATAATTTTGTTGCCCAGTGAACAAAAATACATTAAAAAGTGATACCCTTATAATTTTACCTAGAATAATGTAATATTTGACCCAGAAAAGGATGGAGCCCGTAAAATTTCTGTAAAAATTATACAAAAATAAAAAAAGTGTACAAATCAGGAATTTGCACATTGCTTGTTCACCATTTTTAAATGTGCAAATTAGGAATTTGCATATTGCTTTTTATTGCGCTCATAAAGCTTTCTCTATGAGGAAGAAAAATAAGTAGGGGAGACCGGGGCTAAAACGTCAACGGGGTTGAACCGTCAAATCAAATATCTCGGAACCTGTATATTGTGCGAACTCGCTATTAACATTGTAAACGCTGCTTATGGTACCCATGTGACCAACGGAGTTTTGGCAGGTTACCTGCCGTGTTATGATTTTTACGAGGGCAAACGTGTTTTCGGAAGGTGAAAGTTACATTTTCTGCGCGTGGAAATTTTGTAATATTTGCAATAATATTTGCTCTCCAAATCTCGAGGTACGTGATTATAAAGAGTAATGCATGCTGAACACGAATCCAGTGTAGTTTTTTCATTATCGTTGATGTCTAATATTTCGTGGGCGATCAAACCTGAAACTTGTGTTTGGGGCTAATCCGTCAGTAAGCAGTCCGGATGCATTTCCAAGGCATTTCCGGGCATTTCCAGGCTCACTGCATATGGAATATGGATGAGACGGGAATTACAACCGTTCAGACACCGAATAGAGTCATCGGACGTCGAGGAGTGAAACAAGTCGGGCGAGTGACTTCTGCGGAAAGAGGAACCCTCGTAACTATTTTTTAATAATGTTTCGCATAAATATTTTAAATAAATTTTTATATTTTTCTCTTAAAAAACAATTATTAAAATGTATCCTATCATTTTTCAGGATTAGATGTACGTATATGTATTGAAAATGCAGTGTGACGGTTAAACCCCGGCATTTTTCAGATTTCAATTTTTCCACCGTTGTCGTTTTTGCTCTATACCGGTTAAACAAAGCGACGTAGACAAAAATTTCCTATATAAATTTTGTAGCTAAAGGTTCACTCTTTACAGTGGTATACCACATTTAACTAAAATTATTTATTTTGTTGTTAAAAATCGGCACCGAAAAAAAAACTGACGGTTTAGCCCCGGTCTCCCCTACTAATAATTATGCATCAAATAAAATACAAGCTTCCTCATAGAGGAGCTTTGTGAGCGCAATAAAAAAAGCAATGTGCTAATTTCTAATTTGCACACTTAAAAATTGACAGGAAGCAATGTGCAAATTCCTAAATTGCACACTTTGTTTGATTTTATCATAATAAAATGTTATTGACCATTAAACAATTTTATTATGATAAAATGTTATAGTATTTTTTAATTATGTTATTCAAATTTAAAGGTTTTTCTGGTCGCTGAAAACTTATCTGATGTCAAATTTGATAAATTAAAAATGGCAGAGTTAATAAAGCGAATAGGTAAAAACTCGACCATTATATTAATTTTTATATCTGTCATATTGGCTCCGCCATTTTGAATTTATCAACTTTGACATAAGTTTAATTTTCAGCAATCTGAAAAACCCTTAAGTTTGATTAAAAAATATTTCATAGATCCTTATTAATAGCTATGTAAGTCGCAACTTCGACGCAATAGACTCTATGGGCGGTATTCATAGTCGGATCTTATTTCAAGACCGTCTTAAGTAATGCCTTAAGTTGCTAATACGGTCATTTGATTGGCTGGACGGAGTCTTAAGACTGCTTATTTTGACCAGACTTAAAGATGATCTTATACTACTACTACGTTTACGCGAGCGTTACTTCTGTAGTAACTTACGACAATTCACTCGTTTACGCGGAGTAAATTATCGTAAGTTACTACAAAAGCCCGTTTACGCGAAGGAAAAACTTCTTAGAGTATTCATTTTGAATTATTTCCTATCAACAAAATGTATACTTTATGAATTCAAGAGGATTATCGTTTTTGCCCGTTCTAGACTGGAGAATGATCCTACTCGCGGCTCATCCTAGTGAGTAGTGTAAACGGATAGAAATCATGGATAATTAATCAATGATTTTTATCCGTCTACACTACTCATTAGGATGAGCCGCGAGTAGGATCATCCTCCAGTCTAGAACAGGCATTTCAGAACAGAGAGAGGATTAAGGGTGCGTCATTAACGCTAATATCTTTCCGAACGCGCCCTAAAAGAACCCAATAAAAAATAACAAATTATATTGATATAATTTTACATTATTATTTTTATTGATATAAAATAATCTTGGTCATATATTTATTTAATAATACTAGCGTTGCGTTGCGTGTCAAGTTCACGGCAAACAAATACGTAATGCCATTGAAGGCTGTGCGTTCTAGCTCGACTATGCGCTTGTCGACGATGGTGATGGACTCCAATCCTGAAGGCCCCGAGCCCGCAGGGCGTTCGGTCCCAATTGTATCTCGCAGGCGTTCTCGATGCGCAGATGAGCGATATTGACCCAAAGAACTGCTCGTTCATCAATTTAGTGCATTTACGGGTAGTAAGTAAACAAATAATGAAGAAGATTAATGGAAAAGTCGCATTCTCATACTGCGTTTAGTTATGCACGATCTCGATCAGGTTGTCCATCTGAAACATAAATTTCACACACACATATTATATATATATCTAATATATGAAGAATATAATGAAGTATTCCGTACATTCCTTTAGACATTAATTTTAATTTCTTCAAATCTATATAATACATTGTAGCACATGACGTACAACAATGGTTGAAACATTATCAAAATTAGAGTCAGATATCGGATTATCGTAGAATCAATCAAGAAATTGAAATTGCTATGATTAACTTACGATGTTCTTTCTTGTCCCCTTTTTTTGCACGATCTTTTGCATGATTTAACCATGATTGTATCCCTTAAGAAAAAGAACTGAGCAGTTGCACCAGTAACTGATGAAGTTGAATCAGTAACTTGTGATGTTCTATCAGTGACTGAATACGAGAGTTAGTTACTGGTAATGCTTTTCAGTTGACGTCCAGTTTTAATAATCAGTTTCTACAATACTGGTTAGACACTGAGTGTTGTCATCAGTAACTGATGACTGGACCTTAGTTTTTTTTAACGGTTTGTCAGATACTGATTATATTCTTCAGTTGACACCCAGTTTTAATAATCAGTTTCTACATTACTCTAAAAACTGGTTAGACACTGAGTGTTGCCATTAGTAACTGATGACTGGTCCTCAGTTTTTTTAACGGTTTGTCAGATGCTGATTATGTTCTTCAGTTGACGCCCAGTTTTAATAATCAGTTTCTATATTAATCTAAAAAACTGGTTAGACACTGAGTGTTGCCATCAGTAACTAATGACTGGTCCTCAGTTTTTTTTAACGGTTTGTCAGATACTGATTATGTTCTTCAGGCAAGTTTATAGAACTGGTGAAAGTTCATGCAATTGATTCAATTGATCAACCAAACAACATGGAAGTTCTATCAGTTACTGATCAATATAAAACTGAATAAAACTGGACCAATATTGACCAGTTCTTTTAACAGTAACTGGTACAACTGTTCCTTTTATCAGTAACTTGTTTCAATATACTGATCGTGCTGTCATCAGTTACAATAATCAGTTATCCACCAGTTAGTGC
>NW_027249512.1:0-52500 GCF_030848795.1 Temnothorax nylanderi | reverse complement strand
CGCAGATTCTGACAGTCGTTTTCCTCATACGTGTCTACGTCGACATGCAGATTGTCCTGGCCGTTGGACTCTAGATTGGCGCGTATCTCCCTACGCTGTTCGTCGGTGTGTTGAGGACAGCGTACCGATCTAGTGCACAACTTTTTCGTGTGTTCGGACACAACGCCGCAGATCTGCGTAAGCAACGCCCGTTTGTCCACAAGCGACATGTTCTCGTAGTTCGACGGTGAGCTCTCGTTGCTGCTGTGCACGTTATGTTCACCGCCGCCGCCGCCGATAACGGCGTTCTCGCCGTTCCTCTGTGAGCCGCTACCGCCGGCGCTGGTGCCGGTACTGCCCTGTTGCTTCTGCTGCTTGCTCGAACGCTTGTTTACACCGTTGCGGTCCTTGCGAGGACGTTTGCGCTTATTGCCGCCGTCGTTGGTCAGGCTCCAGTCGACGTCGTCATCGTCGTCGCTCAACACACCGCCGTAGTTGTTCATGTCCTTGGAGTTGTTTGCGATGCGAAGCGATGCGATACGTGAGCTGTTTCTACCCATGCCCATACATTTTGCCAGATGAGTAGCAAATCTACAGGCCGCCACACCACGTTCGCAATTCGGACAATTGCATTCCTGAGATTTCTTCATTGGGTGCTGTCCGAACACGTCTAAGCCAGGCGAATCTAAAACAGAGAACAAAAGAAATTTTCAAAAAATTCCTTCCCTGTCTGTAAAATTATAAATAACCCATCTTCTCTCAATTGCTGCAATCGAATAAAACTCTCCTTAAATTGCCGAAAGTTTGTTACGTTTCCACGTACCGACAATAGCATAAGACTTGTCATCGGGAATGCCTTCTTCGATATCGGAACTGCCAGTCTTAGTTGTGCGGTGCACATCGAAAACGAAACCCATCAGAACCTCATCTAACAAGTCCTCGTAAATCTCCTTTGTAGCTGCTTCGACGTTCTCCGGCTTACTCATAAAATCCATGAAACGCATGTTCAGCTCCTGGATCTTCTCCTCGGTTACGGACATCCTGGTTTGAGGATTAATTTATTTCTATCTAGATTCAAAATAGAAAAATGTAGGCAATTAGCGATTGATTGATCAAGGTATCAATTTGACCAAAACAGTTTCCGATTATTCGTCAAAGTAAATTAGGAGTATTGATATTTATGAAGATTAATAGCAAATTCATGGGTTTTTAAACAATCGTACATTCAAAGTCTATTTTTTTTTATTTGAATATATAAAATTCAAACGTGACAGATAAATTTACAGATAAATTTTACTCTAAGCTTAGTAGTTAATAATAATTAAGAAATTAAATTAATTCTTCCTGCAGAAGGATTGCTGTGGAAACTCGTCGAAGCGTCGGTCGTACAAAATATCATTAAGATACTTTATGACACTTGCGGGACACCCGGTGTAGCATAGACAGGGGCTCTAACCTAAAAAGGCAAGCAACGATGAATCGACGAGTTGGAGTAATCCAGGTGAGTACCGTCAGAGCGAAACGAGAGCAAGCAAGGACATTCTTCGTTTTTTCGGTTTTCCGCGAGGAAAAAGTGCGGATTGCGGTCACCGCGGATACCCGACACCAATATTCGGATATCCGCTCGGTCTTGATCACAGACGACACCTGCGCGACGACATGCGCGTCCGGTCATCACGTGTTTTTGGCGGAGGAGCGTATATATATATATATATATATGTTTAATTATACAGTTTAGGGGCCTCACCTCAAATATCGATGAAATTATGCTCAATCGACGCGTTTTTGCACGAAACGAAAGAATCTGGCAGAAAAAAGTGTCGCTCTGCCCCGCGATGCGAGATATTAAACGTTAAGGCCATTGCACGTAACAAAGTTTTCATAATCGTAAGGCTGTAAGAAAATAGACCAATCACAGTCGATTATTCTCCTCGCGCTTGAAGAATAATTGAGTGTAAAGGTGCGATTTCACGATGACGCTCGACGCTGGATTCAAGCGTCAAATCTGGTCACGTGATAGATTCAGAGGGACGCGAAATATAACCTAACCACTGGATTGGCTGAAATGAGCGTCGATCGTCAAAGCTAAACACAGTTTAGCTTTTTGACGCTCGAATCCAGCGTCGAGCGTCAAATCTGGTCACGTGATAGATTTCAGCCAATCCAGTGGTTAGGTTATATTTCGCGTCCCTCTGAATCTATTACGTGACCAGATTTGACGCTCGAATCCAGCGTCGAGCGTCATCGTGAAATCGCACCTTAAAGGTGGAAGCACATAAAATTGCAGGAGCCATGAGCAGAATGCAGAAGCCATATGCGCATGCGCTATGGTATCTGCATTCTGCTCATGGCTTCTGAATTTTCAATCTACATAAAAATACATAAGCATAGTTTATGTAGATTGAAAATTCAGAAGCCATGGGCAGAATGCAGATACCATAGCGCATGCGCATATGGCTTCTGCAGTGACTTCTGCATTCTGCGGCAGGGTAGCGATCATGTAACTTTTCCCCTAGGACGGAACGTGAAAAGTGAAAAGTTTATCTCTTTCTATTCAACACTAATAGAAAGAGATAGTTACATGAAACTTTTCACTTTTCACGTTTCCGCTCTAGGGAAAAAGTTACATGATCGCTACCCAGAATGCAGAAGCCATATGCGCATGCGCTATGGTATCTGTAGAGCTCTAGGGTGCGTTCAGAAAGTCACCCGGTGTACACTAAACTCACCCGAAGTGGTGGGAGATGTGCGTGTCATATAGGCTACGGTCAACGTGACGCTACAAATGCTTCGAAGCATTCAGGTGCGATTTCACGATGACGCTCGACGCTGGATTCGAGCGTCAAAAAGCTAAACTGTGTTTAGCTTTGACACTCGACGCTCATTTCAGCCAATCCAGTGGTTAGGTTATATTTCGCGTCCCTCTGAATCTATCACGTGACCAGATTTGACGCTCGAATCCAGCGTCGAGCGTCATCGTGAAATCGCACCTTTCCTCTTCTCTTTTCTTTCAATGAAGAAAGAAAGAGAAGAAGAACGCTCCAAAGCATTTATAGCGTCACGTTGACCGTAGCCATAGAGAACTGAGCGCGTAATTTGAATTGATATTATTTCTATTGATATTTGCATCGAATATTTATTGAAAACAAATATGCTGGAATAATAATAAATAGTGAATTACGCTGTGATTGTCATAGTAGGTCTGTTCGTTTTCGCTGCACTTCTGAACTAGTGCAATGAGTTATACGGGGTCTACAATGCGAGTCGTAAGTCATAAATCGTAAGAAATTGACCAATTAAGTCAAATTTGAGGAGAATAATACGACTCGCATTGTAGACCCCGCATTAGAATGAAAGAAATATATTTGTTTCATTCTAACTTAGGCTGAGTTTCCACTGAGCGCGTCACGCGTCGCGTCGTCTGTCGTTAACCAATCTGAACATTCCGTCACAAATAATGTAATAAAATAAGATGTTTTGATTGGTCGCGATGAATAACGCGACGCGTGACGCGCTCAGTGGAAACTCAGCCTTATTGCATCAGTTCAAAAGTGCAGCGAAAACGAACAGGCCTAGTATTTTATGCAAAAAATGTTATACATAATTTTATACAAAAACTACATTATAATTAATTATAGATACTATTTTTGCCTTCTTAAAGGCTAATTGCGCCAAGAAAAGTTCATTATATTTTATATTAAATGACATTACATTGACCGCCTAAATAGTATAATTATGTTTTTTAATTATATATCAAATTTTGTTTCCAAATAAAATTGAAAATTGAAGTAATAAATGGTATAAATGTAACAAATAGTATAAATTCCTTTATTAGTATAAATTCACTTCTTTATACATACATATATAAAAACGTTTCAACAGCGTTTCTATGAACGTTATATTAGGCCTGTTCGTTTTCGCTGCACTTTTGAACTAGTGCAATAAGTTAGAATAAAACAAATATATTTTCTTTCATTTTAACTTATTGTACTAGTTCATTTTTACCAATGCAGATTAACTTTAATCTCGGTTTAATTTACTTTGTATCTTTATCTAATTTTTAAAACTAGAAAAAGATAAAAGTAAGTTAGGCCGAGATTAAAGTTAATCGACATTGGTAGAAATAGACATTGTTCACGTATATCCATTTATAACAATACAGATTAACTTTAATCATGATTTAATTTGCTTTTTATCTTTTCCTAATTAGGAATGTTTGGTGTAAAACTCGGGGCAGATGGCGCCATGGCGTCTAGTCCTGTCATGGCGGCGTCACTAAAGCCTTGTGTCCACGATGCTAGAAATCGGTCCGAGTTTCGGTTTAAGCCAATCAACTTGCAGCTCTTACAGAAAAGCAGCAGTTTCATTGGCTTAAACCAAAACTCGGACCAATTTCTAGTATCGTGTACAACAAGGCTTAACACTAACTCAATATACATGTGTGTGTGGTGTATCTGTGAGCACATCCGTGAGATATAAGGTCTGTTTTCTGTTGCTGCACTGCTGAACTAGTGCACTCTAGTACAGAACTAGTGTACTAGAGTGCACTAGTTCAGCAGTGCAGCAACAGAAAACAGACCTTATATCTCACGGATGTGCTCACAGATACACCAACACACACATGTATATTGAGTTAGTGTTAGTGACGCCGCCATGACAGGACTAGACGCCATGGCGCCATCTGCCCCGAGTTTTACACCAAACATTCCTAATTCTAGGAATTTGGAAAAGATAAAAAGTTAAACCAAACTTAAACTTCATGTAAATTAGTAAAAATAGACATTAGAAAAGCTCATTGGAAATGGGCTCACGATGATCAGACCTTATTGTTAATTTATATATTACAAACTGAACATAACGTTTTATGTATTATTTTTATGAGTCTCATAAAATTTGTATTACGCAACTAAACCTACAGCTGTTACGCTGAAACGTGGTTTTGTAATTGGATTGATTTATTGAACAACTCCCCGTTCTTCCTTTTTTAGCAGCGTATTCTCTTTCTATTTGCCGGCACTATAAATTGATAAACTAAATATTCTCAGCGGGACATTCTTAATCCAAAGCGGCGGCACCGGAGATAATTTCGATCAGTTCCCTGGTGATCACAGCCTGCTGAGTGCGGTTGAACGTGAGAGTGAGTTTGTCGATCATCTCTCCGGCGTTCTTGCTGGCGTTGTCCATGGCCGTCATACGGCTGGACTGCTCGCTGCAGGCGCCTTCCTTCATCGAATAAAACAACAGCGAGGCAAGCGAGAATTCCAGATAGCTCTGTATTACTTTCTCGTCAAGTGAATCATACACCGACAGCTTCGGTGCAGTAACCACCGCATTCTTATCGAACAACGGTAGATCATCAATCACGTACGATACCATGGACTTGAACTTGTTATATACTATGCGTCCAGAGCCGAAGGAATAACTGCAAAAGAGTAGCCATTATTTATGTTATTTATACAGCATTTAAAAAGAATCTACAATTTATATATTCAAATAGAAAAATTTATAGTGAATAATCTCAGCTAATACTGCAAATTAACTATTTAAATTGTATAGTTAGTTGTGTTGTGCTATCTGGGATACCTTTAATTTTTCTTCAAGACATCAATTAACTGACCCATGCGAACATCCATAGACTCGATACTCTTCCGTGCAATCTCAAGCTGCTCCTCGCGCTGTCTCTGCTTCTCGGCATCAGTAGTTCTTCGATATTCCATCGACTCCGCCCTCCACTCTCTAATTTCATCGAGAACGTCGGATTTACTTTTCTTCTTCTTTTTCTCAGGTTCTTCTTTACAGTCTACATCCGTGCACATTTTGTCCAGAACGGGACGCCTGTTGGAGGCCAGTACAACGGGCTTGACGCATGGCTTTTTGTCTAAAATTTCATCTACTTCTTCATAAAATGGGCATGTCTTGGCCTCTGCACCGGACTGCATATTGTGGTCTTTGGTTTCAATATATTTTCGCTTTAACTCTTTCATTTTATTTTTACATTGATCTAAAGAATACTGTGTCTTTTTAAGTGTATTTAGTTCCTCGGCAACTATTTTCCACACATCATCGTTTTTCATTGCAGTGCTTGCGAACAATTCTTAATTCGCAGACCAGAAGTGTATGAGGCTTCTTACAACCAAGTGATCTGATGTCCACATTGCAACTGCAAAACAAAAGTGTGTTATCAGTAAATGCAACATGCAACATGACGAAATGTATGTTTTAATTGATTTAATATAGGTAGTAATAATGATAGCAATAAACTGGTTTTCACCATTTGAAGCAGTTTGGCTTGCCGGCGGTTTGTTAAATAAAGAGGCAGTGCCTTGTGCACCTGACACTTTTCTCCTGCTTTTCTTCAGTTGTGAATTGCCTTCAAGTGGAAGAACAGTAGATGAAGTCGAAGGTTGAACAGTAGCAGCTTGAATGTCAATATCCTCATTTTCTTTCAAGTTGTCGAGAAAAGGAGGACTGTGCTCACAGTCAGTTGCACTGCTCATTTCTGTATCAGGCAGGTAGACCTCGATCACACTTTGATCTAATGCAACAAAACATTGTATTAAGTAAACACTCTAAAAATTGTGACATTTAAAAGACAAAATAAGAAGATAAAAAATTATTAGCATATAATATTACGTACAGAAACAATGTAAAGCTGTATATAACTATCTACTTTATTCCAAATTTCTCATTTAATTATCGAATTTATATGTATTATTTCGTATTAAAAATTTTGTCTTGATCCAATTAATAATTTCTTGGCACATACATAATCTTTTGTGATAAAATAAAAGTAATAAAAAAATACAAGCTTAATGACAAGAGTGATGATATTTCTATTGAAGAATATAATGTTATAAACAGTCATAGTTGAATAATGATATATTTCTTAATATTTATATGTACCTTGTAGATCTATAGCAACGTAATATCCTCTATCGCTCTGCACCATGTTTCCTGCTTCGTCTGTAAGATACGCATGCAGGTTTTTATTAAAAACGGGAATCGTAGACATTACTAGGAGATCTCCCACAGACCCAGGATAGCCAGCAAATACATCGGTGAATCGCAACTCAGGATCACATACCGCTTGAAGGGTTATTGCGTACTCACATTTTCTGGTTCGATAATATTGTGCATCAACCTAACAAATTTTAAAAATTTTACAACATGGTATTTTTTTAACTTGTAATACTCTGTAAGCAGCAAATTAAAATACATTACATTCAGCTTAATTGTTATTTTTTCTTTTGTAAATTTCTTTGGAAGTTTAAGTTTTTGTTGTAAAAATACAAGTTAAACTTACTTGAGGTGCATCAATGAGAACGTAACAACCGTCTATTGCACCAATCACTCCCGTCATACCAGCAATATCTCTGAACTTCTGAACAGTCCTTTCTAACTTTTCGCCTGTAGGCCAAGCAATAAAGGTGCGATTTCACGATGACGCTCGACGCTGGATTCGAGCGTCAAATCTGGTCACGTGATAGATTCAGAGGGACGCGAAATATAACCTAACCACTGGATTGGCTGAATCTAATCACGTGACCAGATTTGACGCTCGAATCCAGCGTCGAGCGTCATCGTGAAATCGCACCTTTACTCTTCGAAAGCAGGAATGAAGGGTTGATTTTGACATATCAAACTTCATTCCGATAGATCTACAAAAGAAATATGTGCATTATAACTTTCGGCCTGTTATTATGAGGTCGAGGATTATGAGGTCAAACGTGAGGTATAATATTAACAATATATACGACAGGATCGGAGACAAAATGACAATATAGGAGACAAGGCTAAGAAATTATGTAATTCTTCAACTTTTCTGCTTACCTAAAACAATCGGGTGTTGCGAGCAACCACACAACAGCTAATAGCTGCTTTTCGATTCTTGTTGTCGGTCTACCAGTTTCTGTGCGATTTTCCAAGAGAGGAGCAATAACAGTTAACAATATTTCGAATGCTGGCGCAGACACACGAAAATTCTCTTGGAACTGTTTAAAGGTAAATCTTGGCACGACGAGTTCAACAAAATTTTTGCATCGTGCTGGCTTCGGACCCACTTCTTTTTCTTCGTGCATTACCGTTGCAAGCATTATCTCAACCTCATCATCGCTTTCGTCGTCGTCATCGTTATTTTTACAAAATACCTCGTCAATGACTTTTCTCATCTGATATGCCAAAGCCACTACAGAAGATGCAATAACTAATTCTCTGTCTCCTATATCCATATTTGTATACCACATTTGTATACCACGTTGATTTCTTATGGTAACTGAAAAAATATAGTACATGCCATAATAGAACATTAACCAAAAAGAAACTTGAATATTTTATTGTGAAAATGTACATGTGTCAATAGCACTGTGAGTAATAAGAAAAAAAATCGGATACAGAGTAATGACAAGGACTTTCGCGTGTTCTATGATGAAGTAGTAATTATACAAACAATTAATGATACTGTATTTCAACTTACGTGGCAGTACACTTTGACGCTTTTCAAGACACTACACACTTTACATAAAAAAAAACAAAAATTTCCATGTATACGAGGCTCAAGAAAAACTGGAGTACGGAAATGTGTATTTATGTTTGTGATGAAAGACCGGAGAACAAATGACGCGGAGAATATGACACGGAGAGCAGACTAAAAATATATTCGTCATCGTAAAATTTGCGGGTCAAGTCAAAACGCTATAACTTTTTATTTATTTATTTATTAATAACTATAAAATTAATAACAAAATATTGACTTGCATTTTTTAGGTTAATATACGTATTACTACACGTGTGTATGGCACGCCGTTTTGCTATTTAATACTATCATAAAAATTCTACGAAATTAAATTGATACAAAATCCGCGGGTTTTAGTTTGATGAAAGAGAAGGGGTCACCCAGCTCATCCATCGAAAATCATCGAGGAGCTGTGTGACCCCCACTACCGAAAAAATTGAAGCATTTTAAGAGTTTCGTCACTTTCCGTGTAATGTCGGGGTCTTTCGTCAATTTGGCGTCCGCCTACTTTTCCCCACCTTATACTACGTCTCTTCGACTGTCCAATCGCAAGGCTTCCGCTAAGCCACCCGAGGCTCGTCCGAGACTTTTTGAACGGGGGTTTTGATGAGTTTGGTAAGTTGGGTGACTTTCTGAACGCACCCCTAAAGATACCATAGCGCATGCGCATATGGCTTTTGCATTCTGCCCATGGCTCCTGCAATTTTATGTGCTTCCACCTTAATTGGTCTATTTTCTTATGGCTCCTGCACACGGGACGCGGAAACGCTTGCTGCGCGGCAAAAAGCGACGCGGTAGCCAATAAACTTTTGGTTCTTACGGAAAAGCGACACGTTGATTGGCTACCGCGTCACTTCTTGCCGCGCGGCAAGCGTTTCCGCGTCTCGTGTGCAGGAGTCATTAGTGCCCATCTACAATAGGTGTTTTAAACCTTAAGCCTTAAGAAATTGTTCAGTGCCTGTCTACAATAGGTGTTTTAAGCCCTAAGCCCTAAGAAATTGACCAATCACAATCAATTATTCTCCTCAAATTCAACTGTGATTGAACAATTTCTTAAAGCCTTGTGTACACGATACTAGAAATCGGTCCGAGTTTCAGTTTAAGCCAATGAAACTGCTGCTTTTCTGTAAGAGCTGCAAGTTGATTGGCTTAAACCGAAACTCGGACCGATTTCTAGTATCGTGTACACAAGGCTTAAGGCTTATGGCTTCTGCACACAGGACGCGGAAACGCTTATCGCGCGGCAAGAAGCGACGCGGTAGCCAATAAACTTTTGGTTCTTATGGAAAAGCAACACGTTGATTGGCTACCGCGTCGCTTCTTGCCGCGCGGCAAGCGTTTCCGCGTCCTGTGTGCAGAAGCCATTAGAGCTTAAAACACCTATTGTAGACCGGGACTCAATCACAATTGAATTTGAGGAGAATAATTGACTGTGATTGGTCAATTTCTTAGGGTTTAGGGCAACACCTATTGTAGATGGGCACTTAAGGGGGGTCTACAATGCGAGTCGTGGGTCGTGAGTCGTAGAAAATGGACGAATCGCAATCGAATTTGAGGAAAATAATCGACTGTGATTGGTCAATTCTTGCGACTCACGACTTGCGACTCGCATTGTAGACCCCGCATTAAGGCCATTGCACGTAACAAAGTTTTAGTAATAATCGTAAGGCCGTAAGAAAATAGACCAATCGCACTCGATTATTCTTCGAGCTCAAGGAGAATAATCGACTATGATTGGTCTATTTTCTTACGGCCTTACGATTATGACTAATGGCGTTTTCGATTTGCTACTCGACCCGACTCGGGTCGCATCAATAGGCGCATATCAATACATATCTATGTATGTATTCCACGTCAATGATGCTCGAGTCCTGTATACATGATGCGACCCGAGTCAGTTTGAGTCGCAAATCGAAAACGCCATAAAACTTTGTTACGTGCAATGGCCTTTAGTGCCCATCTACAATAGGTGTTTTAAGCCCTAAGCCTTAAGAAATTGTTCAATCACAATTGAATTTGAGGAGAATAATTGACTGTGATTGGTCAATTTCTTAAGGCTTAAGGCTTAAAACACCTATTGTAGATGGACACTTATGTCCGATCTACAATAGCTGTAGTAAGCTGTTGTAAGCCTCAAGATGTAAGAAATTGACCAATCACAGTCGATTATTCTCCTCACATTCGCCTGTAATTGGTCAATTTCTTACATCTTGAGGCTTACTACAGCTATTGTAGATCGGGCATTACGGTCTTAAGATTAAAACTAAAACTGGTAATTATACAGTGTAGGGGTCTCACCTCAAATATCGATGAAATTATGCTCAATCGACGCGTTTTTATACGAAACGAAAGAATCTGGTAAAAAAAAGTGTCGCTCTGCCTCGCGAAGCGAGATATTAATCGTTAAACTGCATGGATTCAGACAGGACGCATCAAGCGTCAAGCAGCGAGCAGCAACCCAATCAGCGAGGCGATATTTTCTACGCCACTGCTTATATCACCTCGCTGATTGGCTGCTGCTCACTGGTTGACGCTTGACGCGTCCTGTCTGAATCCAGCTTTAAAATTGACGATTGGCCGCGTTTAGCAGACACAACTGTTGAGTTCGTCTTATCAACACTCTGCGTTGATTGATTGGTTCTAAAAGTAAGAGCCAATCACGTTTGACTGCTACTCAGCGGCTTGGTCTGCTGAACGCGCCCATTAAGCCTTGTGTACACGATACTAGAAATCGGTCCGAGTTTCGGTTTAAGCAAATCAACTTGCAGCTCTTACAGAAAAGCAGCAGTTTCATTGCCTTAAACCGAAACTCGGACCGATTTCTAGTATCGTGTACACAAGGCTTTATTCAGGTTATGCTGCCATATCGACGACATGAACATGCCCCGTGGTCATATGCGCATGCTCAGTTTCCACGCGCGCATGCAAAAAGTGCGCGAATTTGAAACATAGACCGCTGTTACACGGCGCCGTTAATCGGGTTTAATAACATCGGTAGTTCTTAGACTAGCCAATCACACTCATTCTTCAGAAGAAGGGAATAGCTGTGATTTGCCAGCCTAAGAACTACCGATGTTATTAAGGGGATCCTGCAGCCGTATGATTTACCGACATTATCGTTTTTCGATGAATCTTTTAATTGGCTTTATAGAATTGCAAAAATCTTTTACAGAATTAAAGTCCGCACAAAAATCTAGGGTAACAAACGCGATTTTATATCAAAAACACCACAAAATTAAAAATATTACTTATTTGGGCACATACGCAGCTGTCACCTGACGACAATATTTGCTTAAAACAAAAATTCTGCAGTTTATACATACATAATGTTTATCATCTGCCCTTGGGAAAACATGTAGGAATAATATCGTGCAAGTAGAAGTAAGATTCAATGCGTACAAAAAAAGATCCATCGAAAAATTATTTTAGTAATGCAAATACGGATGCAGAATGACAAGAAGAGCAGTAACAGTAGTTGCCGGATCTTGCGAGAGATGGCGAGCAATCGAAAAAAGGACAGATGTCATTTTGTTAGACAAAGACAGATATAGGGAAAACAAAATTAGAAAGGTTGACATTATCGACATCGAGGAAGTTCGCTTGTCACTGCAGGATCCCCTTAAACCCGAAGTGTAACAGCGGTCATATATGAACTTATAATACCCTAAGAGCAAAAAGTCGACTTTAAGTCGACTTGAAGCCGACTTCTACCGAAACTGACTTGGCAGAAAAGTCGACTTTTTTAAGGACGAAAGTCGACTTCAAGTCGACTTGAAGTCGGCGAATGTCTCAAAAACCGCCGATTAAAAGTCGACTTTCCGTCATGACAAGAAGTCGACTTCCCGCCAACTTTTAAAGTCGATAAAATAAACCGCCGCGTACGTCTGGAGGTCGAGTGTGTATCTTGAAACGAGGTAAAAATGACAAAAGTTAACAGATTTTACTAGATTTTGATAAATAAAATCATAGATACGCTAATAAATTTTCTCACTTTTGTAATTTTTACCTCATTATTTCAAGATACGCAATCGACCCCTTGCTGGAGAGCTAAAACTGATGCATTTCGATTTTTTTTCATATATAAAATAATTTAATTATCTAAAAAACTGTATAAGTACAATCCTAATGTTTTATTCTTAATTACAAAGGCGACCATATCTGTGCCACTTCTGCGTGCGCGGATTCCGGCAGCCACTTCTGGTAAGCTGACAACAGAACTAAAATTAAAACATTCCAGCGTTAATCGCGAAACAATATGCAAAATTAGCTATATAAATATATGTATATAATATATATATAATTATCATAATGTTGTAAATATATATATATTTAGACGTCATAAATCGGGACATAAGACGTCCTAAAGACGTAAAAACTACGTCTTTCTGAAACCTTTTTAAGACGTCTAAGGGATTTTATGACGTCTTTCAAACGTCTTTATGACGTCATAATGTTATCTGGGATCATAATGTTATATATATATATATATAATCTATACGGAGTAATATGTTCATCTCTCTTAAGATCAAAGATAAAGCGAATGCAACAATTGACAAGTCTTTGTAATAAGGTATTCAACTCTCCACTTAAACCATGATAGACTAAGCAACAGTAATCAATGTGTGGCATAATTAGAGCTAATACCAGCCTTATCCTTAACCTCGTAGAAAGAGAATTTTTGTTAAACTTAAGTTTATGCAAAGAATAATGAACTTTTTGAGAGATGTGTAAAATGTGTTTCCTCCAAGACAGATTAGACGTAAAAATTACACCCAAATTCCTGGCATCATTAACAAAGGGTAAGGGTGTGTGGTTTACAATAATAGGTGGTAAGCAATGGAAGTCAATATCATTGACATAGGAATGACTACCAAAAATTAATACCTTCGATTTCGCAGGATTAAGTTTAAGACCATTCAAATTTGCATAGTCAAAAATAGCATTCGCATCTCTAGAAATCATTTCAAGACCATGGAGAATGTCAGCACGAGAACATTGGAGATATATTTGTATATCATCAGCAAAGAGCATATGATACACAAACGACAGAAAACCACCAATATCATTAATATACAGTGCAAACAGAAGAGGACCAAGTACAGAGCCTTGAGGGACACCGGACGATGTGAACAACCAGTCAGAGAGATTACCTTCATCATCAATTACAGCTTGAGAGCGGCCAGTAAGATAGGAGAATATCCACACAAGGACCTCGTCAGAGAATCCTAATTCTTTTAACTTTATAAGTAAACGGAGATGTGGAACAGTATCAAAGGCTTTGCTGAAGTCGAAGAGAATCATGATTGTGATAAGCCTGTCATCGATTCCCTTTTTTATGTCATCACAGACGCGTAAAAGTGCAGATTGCGTGTTGTAACCTGAACGATACGCAGACTGTCTGGGATTTAAAAGATTATGCTTATTTAAATAGTCAGTGATCTGTGAGGCTACTATTCGTTCAAGGATTTTAGACATTTCCGGAAGGTTAGCAATAGGTCGAGTATCAGATGGAGACAGAGGAGTGCGAATCTTAGAGAGAGGGCGGATCAACGCACGTTTCCACAATGAAGGAAATACGGAGGATTGAAGTGAACAATTGAGCAGTGAAGTGAGCCATTGGGAAATAACAGGCCAGGCAACACGGAGTACATAAAGCGGAATGCCGTCCTGGCCAGATGCATAGGAATGAAGAGGTTCATTTGTGATAAGTTTATATACATCATCAGGCTGAATAGTAGAGAAAACAAATTTTGAACGTTGAGAAGGACTAGAAACTGAAGCAATGGCTGACATGAAGTTAATGTATGAGCAAGGTGATGAAGTATTAGATACAGAGACGTAATATGAATTCAGTTGATCTGGTGAGAAAAAGCGGAGAGGAGAAACCGACATAGACTTGACAAGACCAAGACGGGCAAGTTCTCTCCACAATTTAGCAGAGTCAGTAATGTTAGTAAGAGACGCAAAGTGAAAATCACTCTTGGCGCGCTTGATATCAGTGTTAAGCTGGTTGCGAAGAAGTCGGTATCTAGCATAGCCAAGAAGACTATTGGAACGTTTGGTTTGCTTATACAGCTGATTACGTGTACGGAGTCGGGATCTAAGTTCGAGAGAGAGAGAGAGAGAGAGAGAGAGAGAGAGAGAGAGAGAGAGAGAGAGAGAGAGAGAGAGAGAGAGAGAGACTATTTGCGTGTCTTATTACATATGTCCTCCGGGGCGAAGCCCGGGTAACCAGCTAGTATTATATATAATATCATATTATATATAATATATTATATATAATATTATATATATATATATATATATATATATAATATTATAAATATATAATATCCACAGACTTTTATACTAGACCACTAACATCTATGGACGCACTGCCGAAAAGCTGATGCGAGTGCGAGATGTAAGTGGTAGTGAAGGGTGCGGCCATATTGAATTAGGTCCCCAGATAGCCAAGTCTGTCGAAAACAGATTTTGTAAAATCTTGCTACAAATGTTGTTGACAAGAAGGATACAAATTTAATACAGAATTTGATTTAACAAATAATGTCGACATAATGCTAGCAAATATGTAACAAAATCTGACCTCCCGTAAGTTAGCCGGTCAACTTCGACTTTATTAATTTTTTTTTTTTAATCGTTTGTTGGTCGTTTGTTGGTGATTATTGGCCTAATTACAACGTTTGTTGGTTCTTAATTTTTGTTTAAATTAAAAAAGAAAAATTAGCCTTAAGTTAGCCGGAAAAATTTTATTTTTAATTTAAAAAAAGCCTAATCGATGCGTAATCGTTTGCTGATGATTGTTGGTCTAATTTTAGCGTTTGTTGGTTTATTATTAGTCTTAAAAACGAAAAAAAACGAAAAATTATCTCACATTAAAGTAATCGAAGATTGGTTTATTTGCCTACGACTTAAGGTTTATTTCTATCAATTTAAGGCTAACATCTATAAAACTGGCTATGAATACGGGCCTTAACATCGGCAGAAAATCATTCGTATGTATTTAGCCGGAAATGAACGTCTTTTTAAAGAATCTCTATATGAAATCGTTTGTATTTCGTATGAAGACTTTTGAAGTGCAATTGAAAAGGTTTGTGAGTCATTCGTTTAATTGTAATTAATTATTTATTTTTACACCATGCATTTAGCCGAAATAGATAAATTAATAAAAGTTTTTATATGGAATCGTTTGTATTTTGTATGAAGAGTTATGAAGTGTGATTAAAAAGGTTTGTGAGTCACCCAGATAATTTTAATTAAATATTTATAAACTCGGTAATTAGCCGAAATATAGATTTTTAGTTATTCATGTTAAAAGAAGAAGGCGCTAGTGTTCCCGAAGGTCCGTCTGCAGTCAGAATTAATATAAACGTTTTAAAAATTGTTTTATACTGAAATAAATAAATATACAGGCTATAATAAGCCTGTAGCTATAAGCGATAGTTGCTAATTAAGTTTGTCACTCATATATTTCCATCTTGCAGAGGACCTCCGTAACGAGATCAAAGATGTACCAGTTGTGCAGGGTGAAGAGGTTATCTCAAACGCCCTGCCATAGCCCAAGAGCGACTCAAATGTCATTACCGCTGAGAAGTACTTCTTGCCATTTGAGTTAGCATGTCAGAGCAAGTCACCGCGGATTGTGATGACACAGCACTGGACTGCCTGCAGAAGTTAATCGCATATGGCCATCTCACTGGCAATGTTCCTGATTCAACGGAGCCTAACAAGCTGCTGATTGTGCGCATTGTCGAGACAATTTGCGGTTGCTTCACCGGTCTACAGACCGATGAGGGTGTGCAACTGCAGATTATTAAAGCTTTGCTGACTGTAATGACAAGCCAGCATGTGGAGATACACGAGGGTACGGTATTGTTAACAATTCATACTGTTTACAACGTTTACTTGGCATCGTGCAACCTGATGAATCAAACAACAGCCTATGCGACTCTCACGCAGATGATCAACGTGCTCTTCGCACGAATGGAGACTCAGGCGGAGGAAGAGAATGTAAGGCTTGATGGGGAACATCAGCAGGAGGGTTCTGTCATAGCAAACGGCGAAACTGAAGCCAAGCTAAGTCCAGAGAATGCTCCTGGTAAATTAAAATTGTCATTGAGAAATCGTAGAGGTAAAGCAATCCGCGTGACGGACGACAGATGTTTCGATCGAGAAGCTGGTGGCGACGGCGTCGATGTGTGCAGGCACAGATTACGCAAGATTATGTTGGAAGATGTAACATCATCCGGTAATGTCGCGGGCGGTAAGATATTAATAAATAACTATTAACAATTATCGTATATTATTTTGTTACAATATAAACGGTTTCTGTTTTAATAGTTTTGTAGAATCGAATCGAAGATAAATCGGAAAGTAATGCTTTAAAAAAGGAAAAGTTTTCCTGCAAGTTTTAGACAGTAATAAATTGTTCTTTTGATTAATTTCAGATACTACCGATGATATATTAGCAAAATACAGAAGAAAGCCAAGCGCAGCTAGCGATACAGCCTCAGTCGAAAGCAATCAGTCCCGTACAAAAGAGGTGGAAGACGAAAGACTTTCAATCGATCCGAATAATGTAGAACTCTCTTATGCTTTTGCGGATGCTAAAAGAAAATTACGTATGGTACTTAGTACTTAGCACTGCTGACCTTCAACACATTCCATGGAATACTTCAGAGGTATTTATTGTATTATTTTTTAATCATGGCGTACAAAACAAAGTGTGATTTTTTTATGGATTACTTAATTACTTAATGTTCAAATATTGGCATATAAAATTTTATTACAGAGACATTGTTGGTCGCAGAAAGAAAACGAACTGGTTGCGTTTTTACAACTACAATTGGCAGAAGCTATAAACCTGCAGGATAGGGCATTAATAGCTCATCTTCATGAAACTTTACGTTGCGTGCGTCTATTTAATGACGATGGATGTAGAAAGCTCTTCAAATCACTTCGAGAGGATTATCAAAAACGATCTCCTTATATCGCATATTTAATCAGATGTCGTCAAGGATTGCTGTCGACATTAGCTCACTTAGATAGGTACTGTTTATATATAAATATCATCTTTGTATGTAATGTATAAGTAAATGTAAAATATGTTTAAATGTAAGATGTTAACCGTTTAATAATAATAGTTTCCAGATTATGCGTGCGAGTTAAGTGCGATCAGGATGCTATCAATAATTATCTTGTATCCGTTTGTGTGAGGGTATTTTTGGAAAAAAAGGAGGCTTTCCTCCTGCGTTTCTGCGAAGAGTTTAAAAAGCTTACGCTAGCTGACGAGAAACAGGATCTCGTGGATAATTTTCTAGGAAAGGTCCACGCGGAAATGGACAACGATCCGATCTGGCAATGTACATGAATATAATTATTTATCTCGCAATTGATCTTAGCGGAGTGCTCAGAGACGTCTGAACTTACTTCTTACTTTCAGCGGCGAGCGCCAACCAGTTAGATTTGGCGAGAGTTGTGGTGGAAAGAACCGTCATGGCACGGGTATACCACAATGCGCTCTATCTAAATGAAGATGGAGATGTATATAGGGACCAGCTTCTTCAGGATCACATAAAAAAGTTGGCGAAAGTCGTAACTCCAAATCACAAGGACCTACGCATTCCAAATGTTTATCATTACGAATGTTCCTGGTCATGGGCGCAGGCTGAATTGGCTGTGATATCGGCGTATAAGACTCCTAGGGATAAGTTGCAGTGTGTATTTCGTTGCGCGACTACCATCATGAATCTCCTCTCCATGGCGTCGGAAAGAGGCATACCTGCTGCCGACGATCTGACTCCCGTGCTGGTCTATGTCATAATCAAGGTATGCGATTGAAAAGAGAATATGTGATTTTAGCAAGAAGAGTGATTGTTAACGTGTGCTTAATTTCAGACTAATCCGCCGTCGTTGTATCGACTGTTCAATATGTAGACAGCTTTTACGGGAATCGATTGGAGGGAGAGGAACAATATTGGTGGACGCAGTTCTGCGCCGCGATCGAGTTTATTAAGACAATGGATTAACAGTTTCTCAAGAGTATCACGATAAATAAGATTAGATTCGATGCTGGTGATAATGTAGAAATGTATCATAATCATAATTTGACGATTTCATAAAGAAGAAGAACAATATCTTGTGTAAAGCTAGCTGAACAGTTTTATGCTTCCAGTATCTTGATTAAAATTCTTAAATAGCCTCTTAAATAGTCTGTTAGTTCTTTCGCACGTTATTATGTAACATTAGCAAAGACTGAATATACGTAAAGTGTGGCTTTATTTTTATTTGTAACTCTATTGTACAATTTCGCAGGACATCGAAAAAAAAGAAACGTTTAGATATTCTATAATTTATGTGTAAACAATACAGAACTTATAGAGAATTGATAACCATTTAGCAGGATAAACTGTCTTGACGTACTCTTTCTACATGCGCACCTTCCCCAAGAGCCGAGACTCGAACCAGATCCTTGAAAAATATCGCCACTTTCGTAGAGCTTTTGTACAGTTTTACTCTAGGATTATGTATCAGGAATATCGCGAGAGAAAGAAAGACTTCGGAGATTTTTATCCGAATCGATCGACATAAAGAGAGAGCATAGTAAAGAAGCTATAGCTTTCGAGAATTTGAACGCATAATACTTGTTAATACTATGAGCGAATTAGTTTACGTCACTCTGTCAAGCTTTAATATTAAATTACTAATAATATATCGATATCAGTAGTTTAATAATAATACATTTAAAAGCGTTCAATTTAAAAGCAGGGCAATCCTAATAAACGACTGTAAAAAAAATTCAAGATGGAACGCAATTAGCAACTATCGCTTATAGCTATACAGGCTTATAGCCTGTATATTTATTTATTTCAGTATAAAATAATTTTTAAAACGTTTATATTAATTCTGACTGCAGACGGACCTTCGGGAACACTCGCGCCTTCTTCTTTTAACATGAATAACTAAAAATCTATATTTCGGCTATAATTACCGAGTTTATAAATATTTAATTAAAATTATCTGGGTGACTCACAAACCTTTTTAATCACACTTCATAACTCTTCATACAAAATACAAACGATTCCATATAAAAACTTTTATTAATTTATCTATTTCGGCTAAATGCATGGTGTAAAAATAAATAATTAATTACAATTAAACGAATGACTCACAAACCTTTTCAATTGCACTTCAAAAGTCTTCATACGAAATACAAACGATTTCATATAGAGATTCTTTAAAAAGACGTTCATTTCCGGCTAAATACATACGAATGATTTTCTGCCGATGTTAAGGCCCGTATTCATAGCCAGTTTTATAGATGTTAGCCTTAAATTGATAGAAATAAACCTTAAGTCGTAGGCAAATAAACCAATCTTCGATTACTTTAATGTGAGATAATTTTTCGTTTTTTTTTCGTTTTTAAGACTAATAATAAACCAACAAACGCTAAAATTAAACCAACAATCATCAGCAAACGATTACGCATCGATTAGGCTTTTTTTAAATTAAAAATAAAATTTTTCCGGCTAACTTAAGGCTAATTTTTCTTTTTTAATTTAAACAAAAATTAAGAACCAACAAACGTTGTAATTAGGCCAACAATCACCAACAAACGACCAACAAACGATTAAAAACAAAAAAATTAATAAAGTCGAAGTTGACCGGCTAAGTTACGGGAGGTCAAAATCTGCTGACATAATTAGATAGCAAATTGCCAACAAAGTACGGGCAAATGTGGCCATGTAACCAGACAGCAAATTGGCAGCAAAAACTGAGCAAAATTTGCGTTGAGCACTCTAACAATAAATTGGCGGCAAAAATCGAGCAAAATCTGTGTAGCGTTGCCTGAAGACACTTTGGCGGCAATATACGGGCAAATATACTCATATAACCAAACAGCAAATTGGCGGTAAAAACCGGGTAAGATTTGCGTCGAGCACTCTGACGATAAATTGGCGACAAAAACCGAGCAAGATCTGCGCAGCGCTATCTGATGACACATTAGCGACAAAATACGCGCAAGGTCTGCGCAGCGCTGTCTAATGATAAATTGGTGCAAAAATCGAGCAAGGTCCGCACAGTGCTGCGTAACGACAAATTGGTGGCAAAAATCGAGCAAGCTTTGTGTAGTGTTGTCTGATGACAAATTGGCGGCAAAAACCGAGCAAGACCTATCACAATTTAACGATATATTGATATTAATTATATATTTTTTTGTTCTTATATATATATATATATATATACATATTGCTAGAACGATAAAAAGATTACTGAATATAAAGTATTTTTGAATACTTTTATGCTCATTATACACTGTTCCTCCTTAAACGCATTAAATTAAATGAACATTGAACAGATTAAATAATGAGCACGCGCGGTCATATAGATTAGCTATAACATGGCTATTACACGGCGGCTTAAAATCCGGTTTAATAACTATATATACTCTATATTCTCCAATCCAAAATTTTTTTCTTTTGATTATAATAATTATTTAAATATGAGCCTATTTTGATATTTTAAACATTTGAATAAATCTCTTTTAATATACAGGATGTTTCCTAAGTAAGTGAATAAACTTGAAGGGGATATTTTTTGGCTTATTTTAAGAAGAAAAGGTCCTATGTGTTCTAAACTGCTTCGTTTTAAAAATACAGAGTGTTAAAGTTGTGCAAAATAAAATGAAAATTTCGAAATTCTGGAAACCGTTTAAAAATATTTTATTCGCCTTGCTCGTAAATACGCCTTGCTTGACGAGCATTTCCGTTAGCAAGACCCCCAGATAGCACAAGACGTCCTCAGGATCATCCTGAATATGTCCAGGATGTCCTCAGGATCGTCCTCAACATGTCCAGCACTGGTTTCTGACATTTACCCGACATTAACAAAAAATTATATTCGTATATCCAATTCAAAATGTTATTACTCTTTTTAAACTGAATTTGTTTCTTAAGATGATTTTTGAAAAATTATATATTTGCGCTGGTTATGATATATGTAGACTATATATATAACGCTTACATTAAATTAAGAAGTAGTCTACCACGTAAGGCAGTTGGCTCACGATCCAGAGGTCCCGAGTTCGAATCCCACCAAGGTAAGTGTGTTTTTCAAATACGAGAAAATATTTATAATCATAAACTGCATCTTAAGAAACAAATTTAGTTAAAAACCCGGGTGGAAATGTGTCTGGGCGATCCAAGTTTCTATTTTGGGCCCCGTGGGGAATGTCGTCCCTTAAGAAAAAGAACTGAGCAGTTGCACCAGTAACTGATGAAGTTGAATCAGTAACTTGTGATGTTCTATCAGTGACTGAATACGAGAGTTAGTTACTGGTAATGCTTTTCAGTTGACGTCCAGTTTTAATAATCAGTTTCTACAATACTGGTTAGACACTGAGTGTTGTCATCAGTAACTGATGACTGGACCTTAGTTTTTTTTAACGGTTTGTCAGATACTGATTATATTCTTCAGTTGACACCCAGTTTTAATAATCAGTTTCTACATTACTCTAAAAACTGGTTAGACACTGAGTGTTGCCATTAGTAACTGATGACTGGTCCTCAGTTTTTTAACGGTTTGTCAGATGCTGATTATGTTCTTCAGTTGACGCCCAGTTTTAATAATCAGTTTCTATATTAATCTAAAAAACTGGTTAGACACTGAGTGTTGCCATCAGTAACTAATGACTGGTCCTCAGTTTTTTTTAACGGTTTGTCAGATACTGATTATGTTCTTCAGGCAAGTTTATAGAACTGGTGAAAGTTCATGCAATTGATTCAATTGATCAACCAAACAACATGGAAGTTCTATCAGTTACTGATCAATATAAAACTGAATAAAACTGGACCAATATTGACCAGTTCTTTTAACAGTAACTGGTACAACTGTTCCTTTTATCAGTAACTTGTTTCAATATACTGATCGTGCTGTCATCAGTTACAATAATCAGTTATCCACCAGTTAGTGCCCAGTTTTTTTAATCAGTAACTGGTATAACTGTTTCTTTTATCAGTAACTTGTTTCAATAAACTGATCGTGCTGTCATCAGTTTCAATAATCAGTTATCCACCAGTTAGTGCCCAGTTTTTTTATCAGTTTTGACTGCATTTTTTCTTAAGGGGTGGCACGCCCGTATCGGAAATCTAGCCAGGCGCTGCCTAGTATTTCATCTAGGCGCTAGACAGAATTGTGCGGGGGTGCCAAGATGGGAAATCCAGCCGGGGGCTAGCTAGCGCCCGGCCAGTGAGGCAGGATTATAACCCATGTGCGAATGTCGGACTTCTGTCAGAGTTGTCCGCATGGCCCAGAAGTGGCACAATATTGGCTGCCAAGACTTGATGTGTGTGGGTGGTACTGCCCCAGTACGGATAAACCGCTAGATCAGTATTGTGCCAGTCTCGGTGACCAGTACCCCCATGCAACCATATTCTGTTCCGAGGCGAGTCTTGTCTCAGTACTGACCGTGTATAAGGCCAGAAATGATATTGATCTACGGCCGAGAGTCGGCTCAGTACTGGGCATGTATTGGGTTGACTTTGAAAATTTTCGCTCGAGCGGCGCCGGAGGTAACAACCGCGCGAAAGCAACACGCCGCGAGGGGACTTAGAAAACTTTTTGCTCAAGCGGCGCCGGAGATAACGACCGCGGCGCGGAAGCAACACGCCGCGAGAGGACTTTTCGTTAGAGCCCACGCCGGAGGTAACGACCGCGTTCGTGCCTCTCGGTTACAAGTACCCCAAATTATGGTGTCATTCGTCTCGCTTTGCGTCAACGTGGCGTATCGTCGACCCCCGAGACTGGCTGCCGGATATCTCGTACGGTAATCGAATTCGCGTCGTCGTCGCTCTCAGCGGTCAAGTCCCGATGGTCTCGATGGTTTCGCCTCCGACGCCCGTAAGCGACCGTGCGTAAGACCGTGCGTCGCCGATCGCTCGGCCGGCTGGTTGGGTACTATAAGAGGTGCGGTGCGCTCGGCGAGCCGAGCGACACGAGCGATACGTACGGACGTACAAACGCGTTTCGCTTGGTCCGTACGAATGTGTAAAACGTTTGTGGAATACGCACACGAAAGGGGCACGTACGACGAAGTCGATGCGGGGAGCATCGTTTCCCGTTCGCTCGCGCTCGTACTACGAGCGATCGACTACGAGCCTCGTAGTCGATCGCTACCGTCGTGTAACTTAAGCCCCTTGCACAATAGGCGATAGCGATAGCGATAGCAACAGCGACAAAGGTGCCGACAAAGCTATACCTTTGTTGGCAACTTTGTCGCTGTCGCTATCGCTATCGGTATCGCCTATTGTGCAAGGGGCTTTATACGAACACAGCATTGCCACGAGTCGGTGTCGAAAGACCGAATTGGACTTGGAGAAATTCTCGCTCGAGCGGCGCCGGAGGTAACAACCGCGCGAAAGCAACACGCCGCGAGGGGATTTAGAAAGCTTTTTGCTCGAGCGGCGCCGGAGGTAACGACCGCGGCACGAAAGCAACACGCCGCGAGTATGATATGGCAATCAGTGTTGTCTTGGGGCAACATTGCTCCGCGAGCCAGGGCCTAGATAGTTTTCCAATATTGGAGCTGACCATTATTGCCGTTACTACCCAGTACAACCCCAGGCTAGCCTTCCATCATAGCGCCCACATTAACTCGTGGAAAACTAGCCGGAGCTCATACAGCGCCAGGTTGTAATTTCCACCCGGGAAATAGTAATAAAATTTCGAAATAAATATTATATAATTTTTTTTGACAGTGTTGCGCATTCCTTGCACGGTTTTTGAGGACAATTTGTCGTCGGACAGCGCTACGCAAAGCTTGCTCGGTTTTTGCCAATTATTTGTCGTCAGACAGCACTATGCAAAGCTTGCTCGGTGTTTGTCGGCAATTTGTTGGCAGACAACGCTAGACAAAGCTTGCTCGGTATTTGCCGACAGTTTGTTGGCAGACAACGCTACACAAAACTTGCTCGGTTTTTGCTGCCAATTTGCTGTCTGGTTATGTACACAGACTTTGCTAGCAAAACACGAGCTTAAAGATGACACAAATGGCACCGGATTTGACACCAATCTTTGAACGAATTTGATGCCATCTTGGCGACAATTTGCTATCAAATTGCTTACTGGGTCACTATCGGGTGTTCAGTTGCTCATAATGGGCGTTTATCTGCATTCGT
This sequence comes from Temnothorax nylanderi, assembly GCF_030848795.1. Classification (NCBI taxonomy): domain Eukaryota; kingdom Metazoa; phylum Arthropoda; class Insecta; order Hymenoptera; family Formicidae; genus Temnothorax; species Temnothorax nylanderi. The sequence goes on along the minus strand of NW_027249512.1, from coordinate 27,834 downwards.
TATTACAGTACATAACAAAGCAGACGAATGTTTTTGTGTTAAATATTGGTACATGTTATCAATAAGTTTGTAAGTCATGCCTTCGACGTGTAGCGTACTTGGATACCGAAATCGAACCACTACTCCTGTAGTATTAAACCTTTTCTTTTGGACATTCTGTATATGCCAGACTATTGTATAGAAATCTTGTATAAAACCACTTGTATAGAATCTGTAGTATAGCATATCTTGACTAAAATCAACATGGCGGCAAGCATCACGGCCGAGATGCCTGTCAGCGGTTTAGTATTGTATAGAAGTCTATGATAATATCTAAATATTATTTTATAAATTAAAATCTCACATTTTTTATCCGAACCCCAGATTTCTAGCAGTTTATCTTTGGACACGACTCCCTGCGACTGCAGCGTTTGTACTATTGCTTGAGTGCGTGGTATCAACCTAAAAAAATCGTATTGAATTGATGTAATTTATTCGATGAATCAACGTGAAATCGAAAGGAGATAGAATTACGATTTACCTGGCCCATGACTTGGTGATGCTCCCAGGTGTCGTCAGCAGCGACGGGACAAATCGTTTCAGCTTAGGGCACACTTGACCCTTCAAGAAGAAATACACGAACCACTTGACACCGTCCACGGATGCTCTATACCCATCGATGGTAGTGCCCATCCGGCCTTTCCGAATGTACCAGACACGCGGCAAATGATCTTCCCAGTTCCTTGATTATATCTATAAATGAGAATAATATTCGATCATAATGAAGATTAATATCTTTATAAATAAGTAGGAAAAACATTATAAAGCAAGAATTGTGATAAAAATACCTTGGCGGTGGATCAACCAATGCAATGGTTCACTAAGATGGCATAACATGGGAGCGAATTTCGGCAATCATTCGGGTTCTATCGCCGTGACACCTCTCATGTACATCTTATTCGTTTCGTACACCTCTTGATAAACCACCTATTCCGGACTGATTTTCCGTAGAACGCACGAAGAATGCATGAACACAGGTTCCTCCATTTCTGGTGTTCTGAAAGATGGTTCAGAATGGAGAGCTGTCGCATTCAATAGGTCTTAATTACACAGCCACACAAAAAAAATTTTTGTTCTGATCTGGGGATCTGACCATGTTTACTTTATGTTTTTGGGGTCGCTGAATCCGAATCCGAGGTCTATTTAACCCCATCACATCAAGATTTTGCCATAACCTCAAAAAACCCATAATTTAAGCTATTAAACGCATATAACCCTAAGAATGAAGTTGTAATCTGAAAACCCAAGCTCTTAAACCCCATAACCCTATAACCCTATAACCCACTTAACCAAAAATCTATCAACTCCAATAACCACGTTTGTCAGACATTTAACTTCATATGTACGCGTATCTGTCAGGTCTCCAAAAATGCTCTAATTCTATGCACATTCATTCATGAGTCTCTTTTCGAGCTGTATCGAGTTCTTTTCTCTTCAAAAGACCTATGCAAAGGATTTCTTTTACGCTTCTTGTCTTGACCAAGTGTTTCTCTTTTGAGCATCCAGCAAAAATCTGCAAGCATATTAACGTCCCACCGTCCCTGATAGCGAGTTTCCATAACTTTAATATCTTGGTGAAAACGTGAGTATCTACAAACGATATTCCCTAGAGTTTCTGATGCCAAAATTAAAGAGGGGGTGTTTGATGGTCCTCAAATTCGGAAAATGTTCAGGGATAACGTCTTTATCAGTAACATGAATGATCGGGAGAAAGCAGCTTGGCTGAGTTTTCGAGAAGTTGCACGAAACTTCCTAGGAAACCGAAAAAGTCCACAGTACAAAGAAATAGTTGCCAAGATGATAAAGGACTACGAGAACCTAGGATGCTTGATGAACTTGAAACTGCATTTCCTGCACTCTCATCTTGATGAATTTCCCGATAACCTGGGACACTTCAGTGAAGAACAGGGTGAACGTTTTCACCAAGATATTAAAGTTATGGAAACTCGCTATCAGGGACGGTGGGACGTTAATATGCTTGCAGATTTTTGCTGGATGCTCAAAAGAGAAACACTTGGTCAAGACAAGAAGCGTAAAAGAAATCCTTTGCATAGGTCTTTTGAAAAGAAAAGAACTCGATACAGCTCGAAAAGAGACTCATGAATGAATGTGCATAGAATTAGAGCATTTTTGGAGACCTGACAGATACGCGTACATATGAAGTTAAATGTCTGACAAACGTGGTTATTGGAGTTGATAGATTTTTGGTTAAGTGGGTTATAGGGTTATGGGGTTATGGGGTTTAAGAGCTTGGGTTTTCAGATTACAACTTCATTCTTAGGGTTATATGCGTTTAATAGCTTAAATTGTGGGTTTTTTGAGGTTATGGCAAAATCTTGATGTGATGGGGTTAAATAGACCTCGGATTCGGATTCAGCGACCCCAAAAACATAAAGTAAACATGGTCAGATCCCCAGATCAAAACAAAAATTTTTTTGTGTGTGGCTGTGTTATCGATGATAATTAATAACACACCATACCTAACCTGTAAGCATGTTTCCACTTGGCCTTATCCTGATCCTCTTTTACCTCGTCGGGCGAAACCTTTCTCGCCATACCTGATCCGCCATACCTGCAAGAACTATCTGGCGCAGCAATTTCGCTTCCATGTCGGTTGGTAACGGCATTCTGTAACAATTCCTCGCACTCGCGTAAGCTCTGCTCCTCCAGCCTCCTCGAAATTCGCCGCCATATTGATGATGCATGACGCGCCGCTTGACTGTTTTCCGTCTTTTTATAAGTCGACTATTTAGAAGTCGACTTTTAGTCAACTTTCAGTCATTTTTAGAAGTCGACTAGAAGTCGACTTATAAAAGTCGACGGAAAGTCGACTTTTATAAGTCGACTATTTAGAAGTCGAATTTTAGTCGACTTTCCGCCATTTTTAGAAGTCGACTATTTAGAAGTCGACTTTTAGTCGACTTTCCGCCATTTTTAGAAGTCGACTAGAAGTCGACTTATAAAAGTCGACTTGCCGTCGACTTTCCGTCAACTGTGCTCTTAGCCCTGGTAAAAATTACCGTTAGAAACGGATAGAAATGGAAAAAAACGCATAGTAAAACAGCCGTTTCTGACTGTTTTACTATGCGTTTCTTTCCATTTCTATCCGTTTCTAACGGTAATTTTTACCAGGGAGGGTAGTTGCTTTCCATTTACACTCAAGTGATCTGAGTCACTCAATTATGTGAGGTATTTTATACTTAGGTACCCTTACGAAAAAGTAGTACTAGCAATCAGTACTCAGTACTGAGTGATCAGTACTTGTAGAATTGAGAGTATTAGTATGTTAATACTCATGAATACTGCAGAATGGTCAGTACTATGTCTGTCAGTGCTTACAGTACTGGCAGTACTACAAGCAATAGTACTCATTAGTACTTCAAAGTATTGAAGTGGTCAGTACTTTATCAGATTAATATTCGGAGTACTATCATGATAGTACTGCCAGTATTGTAAGAACTAATAGGCACAGTACTGACCATTCTGCAATATTCATGAGTATTAACATACTAATACTGTCAATACTACGAGTACTGATCACTCAGTACTGAGTACTGATTGCTAGTACTACTTTTTCGTAACGTATCTTGGAAATACTAAATTAATAAAATACTAAATTAACACACTAAACTATCAATTTGACGTTATTTTGATATCATCTTGACTTTTTGTTCTACTTGGATAGTACTGCGCAAGTACTGCGCCTGTACCACACGTTAGTATCCTACGAGTATTCGATAAGTACTAAAAGAGTACTGGAGGGAGTACTGGGGAAAGTACTGGAGGGAGTACTGGGGGGAGTACTGAAGGGAGTACTGGAGGCTGTACTGAATGAGTATTGGATGAGTACTGGGAGGAGTACTGACGAAGTCAGTATGGTCGAATTTAGTAGTACTTTGAGTACTTATGTCTCCAGTACTTTCACCAATACTTTTTCCAGTATTAAAACCAGTACTACTTTTTCATAAGGGTAAGATATGTCATTTTGTATTTACCTGCTTATTTTGGTGACAAAGCTATCGCATAATAATACAGATCCATAGTCTCACTTTTAATGTGAGTTTATTAGATTCATTAAAGCACATGGTCTCGATTGTGGTAAAAATTCAGTTGAATCTCACTTGCCAGCATGCAAAAAGAACGTGCATTTAACTGAGTTATGACGTCACAAGTGAGAATTATTTGAGTTTTGATGTAAATGGAAAACAACTAATGCATTATTTGGCTTTCTCTCAATTTTAAATGAATATATCTATAAAATATATGTTATGGTCAAAGCCCGCGGCATTCCTAGTATTGACTAGTCAATCTTGCGGAATGGCTGATCAATCGTGCGGAATAACCAAGCGTCTTGATTCAATTAAGCAGTTAGGTATCACGCTGGGAGTTTGATTATGCGGGGGAAGGAGTACTATACTATACGCTAGTTAAGCATCGTTCTCAGCGCCACCGTGTAGCGCCGTGTCGAAATATTTCCGGGAGAAACAACGATAAAAGAAAATGAGTTCTGCAGAGAAAAAGAATTCTAATAATTGTTGTTGTGTAGTGGGGTGCAAAAATACAAGAAAGAATACAAAAAATGTTCGTTTTTACTCATTTCCAAATCGTCCATGGGAAATAGAGCGAAAAAAGAAATGGATAACTGTGGTGCGACGTTTGACGTAAGTATCGTTGTGTCTTTTAAAATTGTCTTTCAATATTGTAATAAAGATTTTTTTGTAATATAATTAATTTGTAATATAATTAATAATATCTTCTCAAACAATTATATAATCTCTGGGTATTATTGGAATGAAAATGTAACTACAAAAGTTAACCTTAAAAACCTTAAAAAATTGTTTTGAAAAAGATCATATATATGTTTCGCAGTCATATATACTGTTAATAATGAGTATGTAAATAAAATTTAGTTAACAAAATTTTTTATTATAATAAAGAGAAAAAGAGAGAAAGAAAACTTATAACATATAAAATTAAATCAATTAAAAAATCATGAGTATTCTGGGCAAAATAATTTATAGTCTAATAACTGTTTTGAAATAAGTTTTAAATGTCTCAATTTTAGAAGTTTGTTCAGACCTACTTCAGACTAATTTTTGTATCAGGATATATAAATCCATTAAGTGTATCAATGACAAAATTGTGATTATTTAAAATAGCAAATTTTACTACTGCTTATTTTAGTAAAGACGGAAAGCCATGGATGCCTACGAAAAATTCAACAATATGCAGCACTCATTTTGTTGGTGGAGCAAAATCGGATAATCCCGGGAACGAAGCATTTTGTCCAACTATTTTTCCACCCATTTATAGAAAAAAAACATCAGTTAATTCTGATAGAGCCAAACGTTTAGAAGCTAGACGAAAGAATGTAGAAGCTTTATGTGCGTCAAGTAGTGATTGTACGTTTTTGTAAAACAATAATTTATATATAGTAATTAAGAATAGTCTTATTTTTCTCCAATTAATTATTTATTTAAAAAGGTACAAATAGTAGTTAAAATTATGGTTACGTATAGATATAAAATATATAATTTTGTATTGTGCAATAATTTGATAATCATGTGGTTAAATTTTGTACTTCCAGATGATATAGATGTGTCAAATCATTGTCATTCAGTTCCATCTATAACAGTTGAAACGAATGAGATTGGTATTCAGACAGATGCTTCTTATGTGGTGGAAGAAGATGATGTTCCAAGCATTATTTTTTGCTCTATAGATTCTGTCCTTCATGAAGCAGAAATACAAACAAACATACAAATATTGAAGAAAAAAACGAAGAAAGGAATTATTGTACCACAAAGTTTATTAGTTGAAAAAAAAGATGCTCGCATTGGTCCTGACAACAAATGGAAGGAGGGATTTAAGGGATTCGAAAATATAAAAGACGATTCTACGATGAAACAATTAGGTGGCATATCCTTGTCATTGTAGTTAATTTTAATGCAATTTATAAGGCCAAAAGCTATCGGCCAGCCATCATTTTACAGAAGTTTATCAGCCGAAAACAGATTGCTTCTTTTTCTGATGAAAATGAAATTGGGAATTAGTTTCAGCGCTTTAGGGTGTATATTTAATATTTCTAAAGTTACTGCATCAAGTATTTTTTATAGCACTTTGAATACATTGTATGAAAAAACAAAAACATGGTTATTTTGGCCATCAAGAGAAGCAATCAAGAAAACAATGCCACAATCGTTTGTTAATTATCCCAATTGCAGAGCAATAATAGATTGTACAGAACTAAAATGTGATACTCCTCCAACAGTCGAACAAAGGGCACTTATGTATTCCTCTTACAAATCGTGTTTTACCGTTAAATATTTAATAGCAATTAGTCCTTCAGGTTTAATAACTTTTGTTTCGAAAGGTTATGGCGGTCGTTCAAGTGACTCATTTATTACAAACGATTGTGGTTTTTTAAATTTAATTGAACTTGGCGATTTAGTTTTGGCTGATAAAGATTTTCCAGCGATAAGAACTGAAATTTTAAAACGGGAATGTACATTGGTAATGCCACCGTTTGGGTATAATCCGCAATTTACTTCAGAAGAAGTTCTTGAAGGCTATAATATAGCCTCAGTGCGAATACACGTAGAAAGAGCAATTCAAAGAATAAAACTTTTTCAAATTTTACATCACATTAATATAGAGTGTTTACCTTATATTGACAAAATTGTTTATGTAGCATGTGTCTTAGCAAATAATAAAGAACCCCTTATATTGCGTGGTGAAGAAGAAAGCACATAAGTTTACAAGTAACAATATATATTTGCTAAATAAGCTTCTTCACATTTATAAACAGAATGAAGGAAATATTTTACGTGCATATTAATATAAACATTGAATTAATAGTAAGTATTAATAGAGAATTAGTATTAGTATTTAGTATTAGTAGAGTATTGTAGTATTAGTATTATTGTAATAATAGTAATATTAATATTATTGTACGTATTAATAGGTAGATATTAAGATTTAATATTATTAATAAATTATATATTAAATTAAAAGAAATCACAAAGTGGACTTTTACTACGTGCACTTTTATGCATGCAAGATTTTTAAAAAATACTTAAAGTAAAACATTTCGATTTTAGGTATTAAGACACTTAAGAAATCGTCATCTCTAAATATTTTTAAATGAACAGAATCTAAATTAGAATAAACCACAAAATGACAAAGCTCAATTCCAATTATATATAAAAATAATTGAATTTGAGTGTAGTACTTGTGTGTTTTTTTCAATTCAATTGCTTTTTCGTTGTTAAAAAATAAATAGGGAACATATGTGATTTCTTTATCGTAATCAACAATTTTTGCATTTCGACAAGTAAATGGACACTTAATTTCAAGTAACTCATAATTATTTTCATTTCGAATGATTCCATCAGGACTGCAACCTAGAAAAGGCTGATCTATAGATATTATTAATCCTGTTTGATGTACAATAAAGTTAGTTTTCTCTTGAAACCATTGACGAGCTGTAGCTTCCATTTGCATACCATACCGCATAGCTTCTGATTGATAACCTTGGTATTTTTCGTTTTTAAATGTCAAAGCTAATTTATCGAAATTATCTGTACGAGTTTTTATTCGATGCTCCCTACTGCTTGCAGTTACCCTAATATACCGTTCTCTGTACCAAATTACTGTATCCGACTGATTAAATGACAGAAAACAAATGTCTTTCCACTGTACTTCATCCAGAGTTACTTCTTCAGCATAAAATTTTTCATGTTTTGCGGGACATTTCATTACTCTCATTTTTAGGCAAATATTATTTTCAAGGATTTCGTAAACATGATACAATTTAAATTGTTTTTTTGTTTGTACTTTAAACAATTGTCCAATTAAATCTTTTGATCGTTTTTCTTGTTCCATAACAACTAATGAATTTTTGCCTTTTTCAATTTCACAGCTAAGTTCAGCTTTCACCGCAAAAATCATTTCAAAATTTTGACTCATGTGAAATTCATTCTGAGTAACTGCGACGATATCTTCGAAGGAATAATTTTGCTTATGAACGATATTTCCTTCCATTGATGGAAAAAGCGAATCAATTGTACACGTTTTTTTATATTTTTGTAATTGTTCTTCAGGTGGTCGATTCCACAGCATAGGTTCGTCAGTTTTTGATCTAAAATTCTCTTTGTTCACAAAAATACAGACCGCTGCTGCATGCTTGCAATATCCCTTTCCAGCTTTACACGTACACGAGCAATTTAAGATTTCTCTATCATTATTTAACTGAAATATCAATATTTCCTATATTAAAACCAATAATTGGTTTCAAAATTGAGACATAAGACGTCTTAAAATCGTCATAAACACGTCTAATGTCCCGGTTTCGGACATGTTTGCAGATGTGTGCTATCTGGGTATATATATATTACTATATTATGTGTTATACCTCGATTACAGGTTTATAAAAATTAGTATTATTTTTGGTGCTAAATCCACCAGGAGTTTCTCTCAAAACTGTCCCTCGCAATATTCTTTTAAACTGCAAAATTTCTTCGCTAATATGACCAACATGATTGCTGTAAAACAGTTTTTTCCTTTTTGAAACACTTTTCTTTCTAAACAAATTTAACTTCACGCTTTGAAATCCACATTTAATAATTACGGACATTGTTAAACGTAAGTGTTATGCTAAGATATGCAAATAAATGCGTTTTGTCAAAACTATTTATTACATGTCACTTACATCTCTCCCGGAAAAAGTTGAGATTTATTACGCGAGATGGCGCGGCGTCCGCCTCAAACAGATGCTTAACTAGCGTATACACATGTGTATAAACAGTACACAAATAGGCGGGTTAGGGGCTCCGGCCTTTCGCCTTTTTTATCGAAACCGTGATTCAACAAACATTTTAATTAGTTTATTCGGGACGAATAAACGATTCCGCAACGATTGAACCCGTTCTGAAACAAAAACTGTAAAGATTTCTATATTTATCGGCTATATTAACAGTAAAAATTATTTTCGTGTTTACATAAAACCTATTAACTAACAAATGTTTAAATTAGTCTAACAATCACTTACAAACGACTAACAAACGATTCGTAAAAAAAAAATGTTTTAAGTCGAACTTGTCCGGCTAACTTCATTGAGGTGACCAAACAATATCCGTGATTGGTCACTCACACTGACCAATCAAAAACAGGTATCTGTATGGCGCATCTCTTATTAGGTCTCTAGTTGAGATCTCTCTAGAAAAGTGTTGTAGCGTTTTTTATTGGCGCGCACTCAGTGCACATTAAAGCCGTCGTATGTACACAAACCAACGTAAAGTGTATGTTTAATATAAACGGGTTAAATCATGAAATCCTCAATATTCTTTATTGCACTATTTGGTAAAATATGTACTGGGTATTTTATCAGTCGAAATATTTGCATTTTACTTTAAATATTAGAGATTAAATCAGTGTACATACAACGGCTTTAATGTGCACTGAGTGCGCACCAGTTCTGCCAATGAAAAACGCTATTAAGGGTCGACAGGAGTGACGGCCGAACTCCGGTGCACTTTATGCACTAAGTGCACTTTAAACTGCACTTTAACTGCAATATTCGTAATATTTATTTTCGGAAAATTTATTTTGATCCTTTTTCCAAAATCCGGCTATGTAGCGGGTTGCGGCTGATCTTACTAGGGGTATTCAAATAAGTTATAGTTTAACGGTTTGACAGGTTATGTCGGGTTAAAGTCGGGTAAAAAGTTAATTTTTAAACTTTTAACCGAAAGATTAATGTTGATAGGTTAATGAGTCACTTATGTATTTTGCATAACCTTAAAGAGTAGCGCGCCCAAAGTTTAAAAATTAACTTTTTACCCGACTTTAACCCGACATAACCTGTCAAACCGTTAAACTCTAACTTATTTGAATACCCCTACTGATTAAAACGAGCATAAGTTTAATGAGATTCATTAATTAATTTGGCTAAAATTTGGGAAAAACGATTTGTAGCCGTGAACTACGAATCGTTTTTCCCAAATTTTAGCCAAATTAATTAATGAATCTCATTAAACTTATGCTCGTTTTAATCAGTAAGATCAGCCGCAACCCGCTACATAGTCGGATTTTGGAAAAAGGATCAAAATAAATTTTCCGAAAATAAATATTACGAATATTGCAGTTAAAAGTGCAGTTAAAGACAGAGGTCTCCACCCGTACTTTTGTCGACCCTTAAGGGGATTCTATAGCGGCAGTGCACTTTATGCACTAAGTGCACACTTTAACTCGTATTTTATTTATTATAAATTTTTAAGAGCAAAAATGCAAAATCGGGCTGTGTCGGGCACTACATATGAGCTTACTGATTAAAAATATCCTAAATGGAATAAGATTCTTTCGATATTTTGGCTAAATACTTCTAATTCGTAATTTAATTAATTACGAATTCTAATTCGTAATTTAATTACGAATTCTAATTCGTAATTTAATTACGAATTATTTAGCCAAAATATCGAATAAATCTTATTCCATTTAGGATATTTTTAATCAGTAAGCTCATATGTAGTGCCCGACACAGCCCGATTTTGCATTTTTGCTCTTAAAAATTTATAATAAATAAAATACGAGTTAAAGTGTGCACTTAGTGCATAAAGTGCACTGCCACTATAGGAACCCCTTAATGCCCGTATCAGACTACGGATTGGGATTGAGATTTGATTGAAATTTGACCAATCAAAACAAAGTTTACTAAACTTGAGATCAGTTTTCTCTGTTCTGATTGATTAAATTTCAATCCAATCTTAATCCCAATCCGTAGTCTGATACGGGCTTAAGGGGATCCTATAGTGGCAGTAATTACCGACATTTAGTTAAAACAAAACTACTTTTAATTGGCTTTACGGAATTGCAAAAATTTGGTCTAGAATTAAAGTACGCACAAAAATGTAGAGGGCTAGATCGGTTTTAACTTCCAAAACGAAAAAAACATTAAAAATTTGGGCACATAGAGCTGTCACTGACGACAATATTTGGTTATACAAAAATACTGCAGTTTATATATACAAAATGAGAATCTAGCCCTCTAGGGAAAACATTGAAGAACAATATCGTGCAATTACAACTACGATAGAAGTCTAGAAAAAAAGTGTCATTGTTTTAACTTTTAAGGTGGGTTTTTATGGGCAGTGAAATGCTGCAGCAGCGAGCAGCAGTTTAGTAATTTCTTAGAAATTATTAAGTAATTTTTAGAAAAGTTTAATAATTTCTAGGAAAGTTTAGTAATTTCCTAGGAATTTTCTAAGAAATTACTAAACTGCTGCTCGCTGCTGCAACATTTCACTGCCCATGAAAACCCACCTTTATACATGCGGAATGACAAGAAGAGCAGTATGGCGTGTAGCGAGAGATGGCGCAGCAATCGAAACAAGGACAGATGCCTCTCGTTAGACAAGGGCAGATATAGGCCGGTAATATAGAAAATGATAGAAAACGAATTAGAACGGAATTAAAAATGTTCGACATTATCGATATCGAGGAAGTTCGGCCTTCACTATAGGATCCCCTTAAGGGTCGACAGGAGTAAGATGGAGACCTCTGTCGGGTTGGCTTAGCTGCGACTCGCTGCGAGTCCGTATTTTATTTATTATAAATTTTTAAGAGCCAAAATGGAAAATCGGCTCTGTAGCGGGTTGCGGCTGATCTTACTGATTAAAACGAGCATAATTTTAATGAGATTCGTTAATTAATTTGGCTAAACTTTGGGAAAAACCATTTGTAGTTCACGGCTACTAGCCAGGTCGTGAGGATAAAAAAGCGACGTCGCTATGAACGTTTGGCCGCCACAAGTCCGTTATCCCTGTGGTAACTTTTCTGACACCTCTTGCTGAAAACTCTTCAAGCCAAAAGGATCGATAGGCCGTGCTTTCGCAGTCTCTATGCGTACTGAACATCGAGATCAAGCCAGCTTTTGCCCTTTTGCTCTACGCGAGGTTTCTGTCCTCGCTGAGCTGGCCTTAGGACCAGTAGTTCACGACTACAAATGGTTTTTCCCAAAGTTTAGCCAAATTAATTAACGAATCTCATTAAACTTATGCTCGTTTTAATCAGTAAGATCAGCCGCAACCCGCTACAGAGCCGGATTTCCCATTTTGGCTCTTAAAAATTTAGAATAAATAAAATACGGAGTTAAAGTGCAGTTTAAAGTGCACTTAGTGCATAAAGTGCACCTGAGTGCACCTGAGTTTGGCCGTGACTCCTGTTGACCCTTAATTCTGATTGCCAGTTATTGTCACCAAAAAAGCTCTTTTTTGACAACCGTAATTGACAAGCGCAACGTGGAAATAACACTTTTCAACTAGCAGTTGCCATCGTTTGCGACGTATTGTAGAACCGGCTGAAACGAATGCACCCCGTTTCTCTCGGAAGGACTAGAGTCGAAGGACAGCCCCGGGATTCTCTAAAGGTGGAAGCACATAAAATTGCAAGAGCCATGGGCAGAATGCAGAAGCCATATGCGCATGCGCTATGGTATTTGTAGAGCTCTACAGATACCATAGCGCATGCGCATATGGCTTCTGCATTCTGCTCATGGCTTCTGCAATTTTATGTGCTTCCACCTTTAAGGGGATCCTGCAGTGACAGGCGAACTTCCTCGATGTCGATAATGTCAACCTTTCTAATTTTGTTTTCTCTATATCTGTCTTTGTCTAATGAAATGACATCTGTCCTTGTTTGATTGCTCGCCATCTCTCGCAAGATTCGGCAACTACTGTTGCTGCTCTTCTTGTCATTCTGCATCCGTATTTGCATTACTAAAATAATTTTTCGATGGATCTTTTTTTGTACACATTGAATCTTACTTCTACTTGCACGATATTATTCCTACATGTTTTCCCAAGGGCAGATGATAAACATTATGTATGTATAAACTGCAGAATTTGTGTTTTAAGCAAATATTGTCGTCAGGTGACAGCTGTATGTGCCCAAATAAGTAATATTTTTAATTTTTGGGGGTTTTTGATATAAAATCGCGTTTGTTACCCTAGATTTTTGTGCGGACTTTAATTCTGTAAAAGATTTTTGCAATTCTATAAAGCCAATTAAAAGATCCATCGAAAAACGATAATGTCGGTAAATCATACGGCTGCAGGATCCCCTTAAGGGGATCTAGGGTAACAAACGCGATTTTATATCAAAAATCCCAAAAAATTAAAAATATTACTTATTTGGGCACATACAGCTGTCACCTGACGACAATATTTGCTTAAAACAAAAATTCTGCAGTTTATACATACATAATGTTTATCATCTGCCCTTGGGAAAACATGTAGGAATAATATCGTGCAAGTAGAAGTAAGATTCAATGCGTACAAAAAAAGATCCATCGAAAAATTATTTTAGTAATGCAAATACGGATGCAGAATGACAAGAAGAGCAGCAACAGTAGTTGTCGAATCTTGCGAGAGATGGCGAGCAATCAAACAAGGACAGATGTCATTTCGTTAGACAAAGACAGATATAGGGAGAACAAAATTAGAAAGGTTGACATTATCGACATCGAGGAAGTTCGCCTGTCACTGCAGGATCCCCTTAAGGGGATGCTGGAGCCGCAGGCAAACTCGATCAGCGTCGATAAAGAAGTGCTCACCGACTATATCTGTCCTTGTATAGACAAAGATATAGACAAGGATAGCACGCTACATTGCACGCACACATACGCACGATACACATCGACATTATACTTTTATATTACGCTTCCAAATCTTGATTTGAGGGGTTTATCGATGTTTTTATTGTTGTGCAATTCAGGGGAACTTGTTTTCGCGTTCGTACCAATGGTATATCTCTTATATGAAATACATCTTGTGACGAGCTGACAGCTCGCCGCTACTCGAGACGCCATATTGGGATAAAAGTAGATAAGGAAATCTGTACTTCCGTAATTTTTTCTCGTTTTCTATATAAAATCGGAGTTCCCCTGAATCATTAATGTATGTACTGCAATTCTGGAGAAGGATTTTTAATTCTGTCAAATATTAACGACGCTACGTGCCGACAACAAAATGCCGGTAAAACAGACGGCTCCAGCATCCCCTTAAGGGTCGACAGGAGTAACACTACCGACCTCTGTCGGGTTGTTTAGCTGCGAGCCCGTATTTTATTTATTATAAATTTTTTAAGAGCCAAAATGGAAAATCCGGCTATGTACCGGGTTGCGGCTGATCTTACTGATTAAAACGAGCATAAGTTTAATGAGATTCGTTAATTAATTTGGCTAAAATTTGGGAAAAACCGTTTCTAAGCAGCTTTTCAGGCTTGCAAAGCTGCTTAGAAACGGTTTTTCCCAAATTTTAGCCAAATTAATTAACGGATCTCATTAAACTTATGCTTGTTTTAATCAGTAAGATCAGCCGCAACCCGGTACATAGCCGGATTTTCCATTTTGGCTCTTAAAAAATTTATAATAAATAAAATACGGACTCGCAGCTAAGCAACCCGACAGAGGTCGGTAGTGTTACTCCTGTCGACCCTTAAGCCCCTTGCACAATGCCAGGCAACAGGCAATAGGAACAGGAAATAACCAAAAAATCGTTAATTACAACCTAAAAAATTCGAATGCTATGATTGGTTGGCAACAGGCAATAGGCACAGAATTTCCAACGTGACGGAAACTCTGTGCCTATTGCCTGTGTCACTGTTTATTCTGCATTTATACATGATTTCTGATTTCTATTCCCTGTTCCTATTGCCTGTTGCCTGGCATTGTGCAAGGGGCTTAACTCCTTAACGACAGTTTCGGTATCGTTGCGCAGCTTTTTTACCATATATAATACCTGCGCAACGATACCGAAACTGTTGTTAAGGAGTTAGAGAATCCCGGGGCAGATTTGAGCACCACTGAAGGCACTGAAGTCGAAGTCGCGTGCGCGACCCAATAGCGAACGAACAGACCAAAAGCAACTGAAAGCAACAAATTGTTACTTGTTGCGCGTCGTCAGTTCTTTGCTTCAACCGCGATTGAGCTTTATTAACGTTTGATTTTCATCAACAAAGATTGTTTCGCGTCATCTTTAGCAGTGGTGTGACGCGGATGAGATCGGTTGAAAAAGAACAAAAGGAGAGAGAAAGAGAAAGTACGGAGTACGGCAGACGCGTGAAAGACGACGACGACGACGCGCCCCTTGACGTAGGCCATTTTGCGTGGCATCGGGACTGATGGAAGGGCTTGTTCCTTCAGGGGCAAACGCACTTGCTCACTTTTCCTTTCCCAGGTACATGTTTGCGTAGATCTCTCGGCTGAGATTGTCCCTTTTGCACTCTTCTGGTAGGTTCATCGCCTACTAGGTGCAAGCGACTGAAATTCAGGACGTTGCGTATAGTTTGCAGATGTCCATAATGCGGAACGGAAGCAGCAAGTAAGGAAAATCGTGGTCTGTCCAGAGATAAGACCGATCTCTCTTTTGTATAGATAATTAAGGAAACGTCCTGGAAGTAGGAAACAGTACGTGACGCAATGGCAGAGGCGACAGAGAAGATAGGTGGGTAAAGTTGGTTTAGGCTCCTCTTTACAAGAGTAGGGCAGTTGTGTGTCTTTGAAATGTATAGAAGTTAAGAAAACGTAAAATATTGTAGAGTCAATTTTATTCGATTTAATACATGTCAGTAGAGATAATTTATTAATACAGTAATAGTTTTATATGTATAATTTATATTTAGAAATATTCTTCTCTTATAAGTGATTCGAGATTTTTTTTTCCACAACTGTAACATCCTGTATTTGAAAACGAATATTCTTGCAGAGATCCTAAAAATTGAGGAGTATACTGACAATGTACTAATTGAGGATGGAACCACAGAGATCTTATTTGGTAATTTGATCATTCAGGAGTAAAATATTTAATACTATAATGATTCTAATTTAAAATAATATGAATATCCTATTTTTTTGCAGATGGGGACATCTCACAACCTATAGTAGTGGCCAGTAGAACATCTACTGACAATGAGAAAGGTAATTTATATTTTGTACGTATGTATATTAAAGATTTCTCAAAACTTATATACCATTTGTATGATATACAGGGTGTTTCCTAAATAAGTAAAAAAAAATTGAAGGGAATATTCCATGACTTATTTTAGGAAGAAAAGGTCCTATAAACATATGTCCTAAATTGCTTCGTTTTCAAAATATAGGGTGTTAAAATTGTGAAAAAAAATGTGAAAATTTTGAAAATCTGGGAAACGTTTAAAGATATTATTCAAAGAACCTCGCCCAAAATGAGCCATTGGCGCACAACATTAAATCATATGCCATTTTGTAGGTATTATTGTGTACATTATTAGAAAAATGAGTTTCAAGTTCTGGGACGGTGGGTGGAAAAAATTATGGCCGGTTCAATTACTAGTCTTAATACTTATTCATTATCACCTTCACTGACAGAAAATGATATAAAAATATCTTCAATATGCTTCGATGGTAGTTGTAAATGTTTTTTTTCTTTCTGCCAAAAAGTGCAATCCAGCCGCAGGCCTGAGTCTTAGCCGAACAAACCAATAAGTTTGTTCGTCGCCATTTATCAACGTCAAAGTGTCCTGGGCGCAAAGAAGTCTGGACGATATATATATTATTTTATATAAAATTAGTGATATAATATTTAAGTTAAATAATGTAAAGTTTTTAGTGCCAATTAGCTAATATTACATTTAGCCTGCGTTCGCTTTGGGCGCTTTCGTGCTGAAAGCGTCAGTCTATCTTTATTGCTCATTACATGTTGAAAAAAGATGGAGTGATGCTTTCAGCACGAAAGCGTCCAAAGCGAACGCAGCCATAGTAATATGCTAAATTCACACCCTAGAAAGTATCTTTCCCCATGAGACTTGAGACTGTTATTATTTCTGTCAACCTCCTCTACAAATGCATATAGAAGTCAAGTATGTGCGTTCATGACCCAAAACACCTTAATAAAATGACCGAGGTTCTTTGGTATTCGCACATGTATTAAAAACCATTTTCCAGTATCAATATTGACCAGTATTGATACACATGATTGTATTTACAGTTTTTAATTTCAATTTTTTACCTTATCTCGAAAGCGGTGCATTATTTAAAAAAAAAAACACTAGAGGCAATTTTTGTAGTCTCAGTTCGGGAATTTCAAAAAATTGTTAAACTTAGAAAAAAACATTGACGTACCATTTTCTCATTAAAAAGACTTAATATGATTACCCATACGTGTGCCCCTGGTGGATCTGAAAATGTTTTATTGGTACTGAAAAATGGTTCTTAATACCACATGTAAGTATACTAATTTTGAATAAAATATCTTTGAAGGTTTTCCAGATTTTCGAAATTTTCATATTCTTTTTCACAACTGACACCCTGTATTTTGAAAACGAAGTAGTTTAGGAGATATATTTATAAGACCTCTTCTTTTCAAAATAAGCTGTGGAATATCCTCTTCAATTTTTGTACTTACTTAGGAAATACCTTGTATATCTTGATATCTATAAGATATCTTTGTTATTAAATTTTTACAATTGCGTAATTTTTAAAACTAGATTTTAACATCTTAGCTGCGTTTGCTTTGGACGCTTACGTGATGAAAGCGTTATTCTATCTTTATTGCTCATTATATGTTGAAGAAAGATAGAATAATACTTTCAGTACAAAAGCATCCAAAACGAACACAGCCCTTGTGTGTATGTATTTAAATATATTCGCGTAACGCCTGCAAGTTCATATATAATAGTATAATTTTGATGCTTTACTTTATCATTTTGTTTTGTTCGTCACATAGATATGTATAGATAAAGCATTGTCCCAGCTTGTAGAGGTCCTCCGCTTGCTAAGATAACAATAACTCAAGATAATTTTGATAGAGGGGATACCTATACATTTTTATCTCTCGTGCATTCTCCTGACGACCATAACAAGGACTGCGCAGAACGAACGGCCGCTAGGACAAATATACAACTGTGCATCCACGAGGAATAAAAATATACTCTCTTGTCCTACTTATTTTACTATTAGCATAGGCAAAAGCAAGATAGTGCTTTATCTATATATAATATATCTATGGTTTGCTGTGTTATCGTTTATTTTATTTTGTTAACAGATGATTTGGTTATTTCAATTATAACTGATTATCAATGTGTGACATGTCACCGTGTTTTCCAGTCAAAGGATGTAAGTTGTAATTTTATTTTTCTTGTTCTTTTTTGAGTTTAAGTTTTACACATATCCATCCCGCTCTCATGGTTTTCGTTTCTATTAATGATTTCTATTTCTTATAATTCTGAGATAGATGTTGCAGAAACATGTAGACATGTGCAGAGAGGAAGATGACTCGACTAATATCATGGGACTTGATAATATAACCAGTTATGATTCAGAAGAAGAGGATGAGGATGAGGATGAACCTCTAGTAAATTTAAGTGCTGAAGGTATGTGGCTATGTATTGAACAAGAGTGTCTGTTCGTGCTCACGTTAGAGAGAATTTCACAGTCTGACTGTATTCCTAGATTCGGATTCTAAGGGTCAAAAAAACAATAATGAAAAACCTGTCATCAAGCCCGTGCCCGAAACGCAGTGTCATTGCTGCGCGGAAGACTTAAAGACGGCACATAGCGGCGGAGAGTATAAGTGTTCAAATTGCGATCACAGTTTCAAGAAAAGGGCGTCTCTGGAAAGACATGTTATAGTCATACATTGGAAGTGCGATTCATGCACATGCAACGAATGCGGTTCTTCCTTTCGTGACAAGAAAGCTTTGAATAAGCATCGCTATACGACACATGGAGATCGCAAAATTTTTAAGTATGTTTATATGTACACATGCAATACTTATAAAATAGTTTCCTCAATTATTGCCGTAATTAATTACACTGATGGTCTACAACAAAAATGCTTTGGAAACGAAATCAGCTATCTTTACTAATTTGGGGTCACTAAATCCGAATATGTTAGTGAAAATTTTTAATTAGCTCTAGTTTCGATGATAGGGGGTTAAAATCCCAAAAACCGCTTTTTGACAATTTTTTGATCGACTGTAATTTTTCAACAAAACATGATAAACAATAAGGAAACGTTTCAAAAGAAAGCTCATATCTTCTAGTTTATTATGAAAAAATTGAAATTTTTGCAAATATAATATTTGCATTCCTGGGGTGATTTTTAATTTTATTTAGGGGTTTGTGTACACGTGTCTGCCTGTCTATATCCATTGCAATTTTCTAATGGACATTGCAATTTTGGATATCAGATTCGTATTCGGGGAGACCTCAAAAACCGCTTATTTTACATATATACATCTTATTTAGACACTTGATAGGTTACTACTTCTGACCATAACGGAGTTCATTTTTAGGAGTAGTTTGAAAAAGTTTGAAGTTGTAGTATGGGCAAAATTTATTTTTTTTAGTATTGTCGAAATGCCTCGTTAACGACATGAATGGCTAACACTATCCGTTAAGGTTAGGAATTTGCAGTTGATATAGACAGGTAGACAAGTGTACATAAACCTGCAAATAAAATTAACCCTTTCGCGACGGTGGAGCTGGCCGCCACTACATTACCGCTACATGGAAAAACGGGCTGCAAGTGTCCATTATACGGACGGATAGAGTCCACGATGAGTTGGCGCAGAATTTGCTTTTATTTATCAAACAATATTATCTTTGTAAAATTTACTTAATAAGAGATAAATAATTGTTGTTACACACACAATGAGTCGGGCACTTATTTGTGGCAAGCAGAGATTACTACACAGGATCAGTCTTGCGGACGACCACTATAGTGGCCATTGGTACACAGAATCAATCTCGCGGGTGGTCACTATAGTGGCCATTCTTCGCGAAAGGGTTAAAAATCACACCAGGAATGCAAGTTTTACATTTGCAAAAATTTCAATTTTTTCTTGATAAAGTAGAAGATATAAACTTTCTTTTGAGATAATTCCGAATTATTTATTATATTTCGTTCAAAAGTTATAGTCGATCAAAAATAGCCAAAACAGATTTTTGGGGATTTCAACCCCCTATATCATCGAAACTAGAGCTAATTAAAAATTTTCACTAACATTCGGATTCAGCGCCCTCAAATTAGTAAAGATTAGCTGATTTCGTTTCCGAAGCAGAAAATGAGTTCGTAGACCAGTGTTATATGATATACAACACTAAATTGATTTAAGTTATTTTTATCTTGATGTAAAAATATCGCTATAAAATTTTGACTTTATAATGGTTTGTCACATTTTCTATTTATTTTGCTTTTTTCATTAATTACTTTGCGATTTTTATTTTTACATATTTCTACTTTAGATGTGAGCCTTGCGATACTTACTTCTCCCGGAGCTATCACTTAAATCGGCACATAATGCAATCTGGCTGTCACGGTAACATACTTAATACGTTCAGTTGTCAAGTAAGTATAATATTTATCCATTGATAATTCTTTAAAATATTAAGGATTCTGGAATCATAATGATCGAATGAATAATGTTGTAGGTTTGCAAGAAAGATTTTACGCGTAAAGATAACCTACGGGAACACTTGCGTACTCACGCAGGAACCCCTCAGAGACAAAAAAAGAAGTGTAAATATTGCCCGAAGGAATTCTTTACGAACCAACAGTTGTTAGTACATGAACGCATGCACACGGGAGAGCGACCAGTCCAATGCGATTTATGTCCGAAGACATTCCTGTCGCCACTTGCGCTGAAAAAGCATCGTCGTGTACACACCGGAGAAAAGCCGTTTGAGTGTAAATACGTAAGTATTTTTTACCGAGTCGACGCATTTACGTGTATTTATGCAACTCCTTAATATTACGTGTTTCTCTCGAACGATAATTAAGAAATAATAACACTAATTTTTATCGCGTCGTTTCATATTACAAGCTAGCGTTATGGATGGAAAAAATATTGCCGTAAGTTTTTAATCGTACATAAACTATATTCAATTAAGGTGATGCTGGAGTCGTCTGTATAACCGACAAAATTACCATTTTCTATGTTATTGACTTATATCTGTCCTTGTGTAGACAAGGATGTAAACAAGGATAGCACCTATATTGCACGCATACATACGCACAAATCGTCATACACACTGTACTCTTATATTAGACTTCTAATTCTCGATTTGGAGGGTTTATCGATGTTTTTCTTGTTGTGCAATTCAGGGAAACTCGTTTTCACGTTCGTATCAATGGTATATCTTTTATATGAAGCACATCTTGTGATGAGTTGACAGCGATTGCTGTAACTCGAGACGCCATATTAGGATAAAAGTAGGTAAGGAAATCTGTAATTCCGTAATTTTTTCTCATTTTGTAAATAAAATCGGAGTTTCCCTGAATCATTGATGTATGTACTGCAATTATGGAGAAGCATTTTTAATTCTGTCAAATTAATACAACGCTACATGAGTAGAAAGAAAATGGTAATTTTATCGGTAAAACAGATGACTCCAGTACCCACTTATAGATATTTCCAAATGCACAAATTACGCATTTTTGCTTTACAAGAGCCATTTATTTCCATTAAATGCACTTCTAGTCGCATTAAATGCGAGTACTAGTACTAAGAATTGTTTTCAGTGTCAAAGGAAATTTGCCGCTCGCGAAACGCTAAATCGTCATCAACGGACGCACACGGGTGAGAAACCACACGTGTGTCAGTATTGTGGCAAATCGTTTATACAGGCAGCGCAATTAAGGGCACATGTGTTCCATCACACCGGAGAGAATGGTTTCTATTGCGATGTATGTGGCAAGGCGTTTAATCGGAAGGCGCGTTTGAATATCCACAAGAAATTTGTACACGAGGGAGCGATTCCATTCACATGTGAAGTCTGCGATAAGGGTTTTACGCGAAGGGAGGACTTGGTGAAACACAGGCTGTTACACACTGGCATCAAACGTATGCGCATTTATGTTAAAGAAAATTATTGCAATGAATATCATATTTTTAAAATAAATTACATCATTTTATTTGTTATTTGTGTTATGTATGGATCCCTTTTTGCATTGTGTTTCAGCGTTCAAATGCGATAAGTGTCCAAAAGCTTTTTCGGCGAAGTCATCGCTGCAGGCTCATCTCAACACCCACAGACGCGAACCTCCTCAGTCGTGCGTTGAATGCAATCGAGTGTTCATCCGGCAAGATTGTCTGATGCGGCACATTCGCGCGAAGCATCGAGAATTGTTGGAGGATGTAATGAATGAGGTCGAGAAGAAACATTTGCAAACGCAGTTATACAACATTGCGTCGGCCGCTGCCGCCAAAACAAAAACTGGCGAATCTAGAAGACTCTCCACCGATGAGTTGTTGAAGGCCATTATAGATCTCTTGAGGATACTTATCGACGAGGAAACATTACAGGTATTTAATTTAATTTAACTTTATTTTATATCGCCTTTTACATTAATTACTGATTTAATTTTAATATTGACAGTTGTTTGGTTGGCCGGAAGCTCCGATACAAGACATCCTCGAAGCCGTGATCAGAAGATGCGGACACGAGCCGATAACATCGGAGGCCAATGTAATGTTCACCGAGAGGCTACGACAAAATGTCAAGCTTCTGTTCACCGTTGTCATCGACACAGTGAACGATGAAACAGTGAAGTCTCTCTTGACGACGAAAACCGTGGACGATGTCATTCTCCATGTTTTGGAAATATCTAACCGAGATTAGGAACGAAAAGATATTACATAAAAGACGATCATACTTTTTCTTTAAGCCTTGTGTCCACGATGCTAGAAATCGGTCCAAATCCTCGATCCGAGAAAAAGTTGCTAAAACTCGAATCGTGGACACAAGCAACACGGATGAATATCTCGAATAGAAATCTTATACAGAAAAAATGCATGTTGTTCCATTTTTCTGCACTAGTTACTAGGTTCATATCGATTCAATTCCTTTTTTCTTCCTCATAGTGGAAGCTTTGTTTTCATAAAATTCGTATATGAACCTTTGATTGCGTATAAAGTTGAGTCTAATCAACCAAGTTTAAAAGAATTATATATGAAATAGGGGTAGAAAAAACCAAAGAAAAGATTGTTTTTTGAATTTTTGATGCCAATATGTTCAGAGTGTTCTAAAACGTTGAAAAATTGCGTTAAAAAAAATGTGCGTGTGTGTGTGTGTGCGTACGCGTATGTGTGCGTGCGCGTGTGCGTGCGCGTGCGTGCGTGCGTGCGTGTGTGCGTGTGTGTACGGATTTGAGGTCCGTGGTTGCTCTAACTTCCGCAAATTTTGAGATATCGGGCTCAATTTTTTTCTTAAATGTAGAGTATCATTAAAGGAAAGTCGGTATTGAATTTGACGATGATCGGTAAAGGGGTTCATTTTTTATAAAATTTTGAATTTTTTGAAAAATGTGAGCTCTAATTTCCGCAAATTTTGAGATATCAGGTTGTTTTTAATTCTATTATATTTTTCAGTCTTTTCTACCCCTATTTCATATATAATATTTTAAGATTTGATTGATTAGATCCATCTTTATACGCGATCAAAGGTCCATATGCGAAGTCCATATATGGACCATGTAGCCTGAACTTCCAAAGTCAACATCGATTTGACATTGCGTCAATTGTAAAACCCCACTTGTGCTACTAAGCTTTTTCAATTCATAAAAAGGTTAAATTTAAAATGGAAAAAGTGTGCAAATTAGAAACTTGCACAGTTTCCTCATCATTACAGATCGCTACCATTGCTCCTATTTTATTTTGCTCATAAAGCTTCCTCTATGAGGAAGTCAAACTAATAAATACTAATAATTATGCATCAAATAAAATACAAGCTTCCTCATAAGAGGAGCTTTGTGAGCGAAATAAAATAGGAGCAATGGTAGCGATCTGTAATGATGAGGAAGCAATGTGCAAGTTTCTAATTTGCACACTTTTTGTCAACATTATTACCTTATAAATACCTAGTCAATGATGGTCAATGTGACGTTAAACAACGGAAATGTATTTAATTTTCATAAATCTTCAATAAATAGAGAAAAAAGAGGATTAGGGGAGACCGGGGCTAAAAGGTCAGTTTTTTTTCGGTGCCGATTTTTAACAACAAAATAAATAATTGTAGTTAAATGTGGTATACCACTGTAAAGAGTGAACCTTTAGCTACAAAATTTATATAGGAAATTTTTGTCTACGTCGCTTTGTTTAATCGGTATAGAGCAAAAACGACAACGGTGGAAAAATTGAAATCTCAAAAATGCCGGGGTTTAAACGTCACACTGCATTTTCAATACATATACGTACATCTAATCCTGAAAAATGATAGGATACATTTTAATAATTGTTTTTTAAGAGAAAAATTTAAAAATTTATTTAAAATTTTTATGCGAAACATTATTAAAAAATAGTTACGAGGGTTCCTCTTTCCGCAGAAGTCACTCGCCCGACTTGTTTCACTCCTCGACGTCCGATGACTCTATTCGGTGTCTGAACGGTTGTAATTCCCGTCTCATCCATATTCCATATGCAATGAGCCTGGAAATGCCTTGGAAATGCATCTGGACTGTTTACTGACCGATTAGCCCCAAACACAAGTTTCAGGTTTGATCGCCCACGAAATATTAGACATCAACGATAATGAAAAAACTACACTGGATTCGTGTTCAGCATGCATTACTCTTTATAATCATGTACCTCGAGATTTGGAGAGCAAATATTATTGCAGATATTACAAAATTTCCACGCGCAGAAAATGTAACTTTCACCTTCCGAAAACACGTTTGCCCTCGTAAAAATCATAATACGGCAGGTAACCTGCCGAAACTCCGTTGGTCACATGGGTACCATAAGCAGCGTTTACAATGTTAATAGCGAGTTCACACAATATACAGGTTCCGAGATATTTGATTTGACGCTTCAACCCCGTTGACCTTTTAGCCCCGGTCTCCCCTATATATATATATATATATATTCCATGGGCCCGGGTTCATACTCAGCTCTCGACCCCATATTTTTCGACTATAACGCTATCTAGAGTAATCAAAATCAAAGTACAACTACTTCTATTCGAGAACTTGAATTGAGATCTCGGACTGATTTCTAGCATCGTGGACACAAGGCTTTAATCATGAAAATTTCAAGATTTATACGAATCGTATACAAAACAAAAAAGAGAGATAGTTGTAGTTAACAAAGTTGTATAAGTTATAATCGAAAGATATAATCGGGATATAGGTTTTGAAATTTTAATATTTAACGTTTAGAAATGCAGGTTATCGTCAAATCCTACAATTTAACGCGTATCATTTTGCGTAGTTTAAGATTTCTTCGCAGATTATCAGATCAGAGATTTATCTATTAGTCTATATACATTAATTAATACATTTATTATGTATCACGCATATTGCCCCAGGCAGCAATGTTACATGATTTTCACGTTGATAAGTGATGATTACTGGTTCTAGATGTCGTGTACCCAATAACTGACATTTAAGATACGTGAATATTCTAATGTAAAAACGTCAATTTAAAAGCGTTTATAATACGTTTCAAATTGGTCATTTTTAAATTAAAAGAATATGCAAATATCGAATCCGATAGATGACATCCGATAGGATCTGTTTCTCGTATTTAAAATATGACGAACGGTAGTATAGAACGATATATAAATGACGGAACTGCACAAGCGATGTCTCGTAGCTCAATGTGAATGCGATAGATTAATACTCTAAAGGCCCCCGCACAATCAAAAATATAAGGAACAAGAAACAGATATTAGTGATTAGGGCCGGTATTCATAGGGTGCGTTCGGGGAGCTCGCTACCGCGCTACCAACGCTAACGCTATTAACTCCGTTCATGGAGCCATGATAGCGCTAGCGAATGCGAGCTCCATGAACAGCAGTAGCGTACTAGCGTAGCGTTTCGTAGACCCCTGCGCCGCCAAATTTAAAAAGCTGAGTTAATAGATGCTGTATCAATTACTTCTTTAATATTTTCAGGGCAGAAGTTGAGAGTAGTATGTGTGTAAATGAATATGATTCATTCGTAGTAAAACAACTTAAAGAAACTATTTTACAAAATATAAAAAAGCGATTTTAAATTTATGAAACTCATGTTTGCGGAGCACTTCTGGATCTGACTCTTTAAAGTGTTAGAGGTGTTGCTGAATATCTCGCAGACAAGCAGCAATCTCCTAAGGAATTTTTAATATATATGATCCACAAAATGGTTATTTTTATATTTTATTTATTAACATTAGTGCCCATCTACAATAGGTGTTTTAAGCCCTAAGCCTTAAGAATTTGTTCAATCACAATTGAATTTGAAGAGAATAATTGACTGTGATTGGTCAATTTTTAAGGCTTAGGGCTTAAAACACATTGTAGATGGGCACTTAAGCGACGTTTTAGATTAGATCATATTTTAACAAATATTTTTGTTCTAGTAAAACTTATTGTCCAATTGAGTGATATTGTTTTTATATATAAAATGAGAAATATAATTAAATATATTTTTTAATAATATATATCCATATTCGGTTCCATTTGATTATATGCTGTATAAAATTAATTTATACTTTTAATACAATAAAAAAATTAGTGTATATGAATTTTGTCCATTAAGCTATATATAACTTTTATTACAGTTTTTATAAACTATATATCTAAGCAATACCTAGTCTAGGTAATTTACAGTATCTAGATTTACAAAATCTAGGCTTAATATTGTAATTAAGCCTAGTATATATAAGTCTTACGTAGTTTATATTTGTAACAGCTTCTATATTAATTACCAAATATAAGATTATTATTTTTATGATATATATAAGTTATAAAAATTCTCATGTTTAGTTTTACTTTTTCATAATAGGTATCTAATAAAGAAGCAGATTATCCTAATAAGTCATGTGAGCTTCTTGGAGTTAAAAAATTACGATTGGAGTTGGCTGCGAAACATACAAGCATTATTCCTCCTGAAGATCCTATTCTTGTCGAAGTTAAAAAGTATTTACATATGTCAGAATCTATTATCGAAGATCCTCTACAATAGTGGAATAAAATGAAGTTGTCACTGCCGAATTTGTACAAATTGGTATGCTGCATTTATGCCATACCGATTACAAGTTCAGCATCTGAATGCGCGTTTTCTTCTGCAGGTTTGCTTATCACAGCAAAACGTTCTTCGTTAACACCATCAAAATCTAATAAAATATTATTTATTTACGGTAATTTCAAATTAATAAAAGATATGTATTTAAAGTCAGTAAAATAAGTTTTACATTAAGTATATTATTCATATTATTTATACAACTTAATATATGAAGAAATATTTAATAAGTAAGAGAGAAAGAAGTCTGATATCTGATGGTTATACAAATGAATTACATTTTATTTTTGTTACGTATGATGGTCAGGAATAACATTTTAAGATACATTTTATTTTCTTTTGTGAAAGAAAAGACATTAGTAATGCTAATGAAATAATCGTATTTTGAAAACAAGTGCTGAGTATTTATTGTTTGCTATTTTTGTTTATTTCGATAAATTATCACCCGCCAATTCCGCCGCCGCTGAAAAAGAAAATTATTATATAAATATATTATATATACATATATCTGTTTCTATATAATCCATATATTTGTAACTTCGTAATTAATACGATATTTACAATACGTGTGCACACGCAAAGCTTTTTCTTCAAATAAACAATTACAACAATTCACTACCATTCACTATTGCGCTGTTCAGAGAGCCTGTAAACGCTAACGCTATTAATGCACTACCTCGGAAGGAAGAGCGTTGGTAGCGAGCAGTTATGACGTATAACACTACCAGTAATGACGTCACGACAGCGTTTGGTAGCGCCA